>NW_008683198.1:0-30781 GCF_000695815.1 Acanthisitta chloris
TATATACTTTATTTATATGCCACCTGCAGATCTCTGGAAGAATAGCCTTTATGTGTTTTATTAACAGTTGCATACAAAGTACACTGTAAATACGGAACAAATGTAAGAGAAATAAAGGCAACAGCACAAAGCATGGCTTAAAATAACCACACATTATGTAACTGACAAACAAATGTAAGTATTCAGAACACAAAATTCTCACTGGACAGGGACTACTAGTTAAACACAAATACTTTGTTTCATCCTCAAGCTCCAAAACAGATGACCTACAGCATTTTTTAAAATAAGTAAATTGCCTGAATTACAGTAAAAATTACATTATTTTTGTTACCAACTGTTTTTTTCCACTTCAATTCTAACAATTTTCAAGCAGCCATCACCTTCAACTGACAAGTAAACATGAATGTCACTTGAAAGCTGAATTACAGTTAATTCTCAGAAAACACTGTGTTTGAAATCTGGGTGCTAGGAACTAATAATTACAAAAAACACAATTAACCCAAAATGAGAACAGCTGAAAGAAACCAAGATAACAATTCATATCATATAACTTGAAAATAACTGCCAATCTATTGATCCAAAAATCAGAGGTGTTACAAAACACATCTTCTCTGACCAGTTTTGAAATTAAGCTTCAACCTGTACAAGTAATGTGGCAGTGTCTGACCCAAAGCTAAATGTACAAGGAGAAAAAATACATTCAATAAATGGAGTACTTGACAGAGAAAATAAACTTAAAACTAGAGTTTAGGAAACACTACAAGCTGAAAGAAGATACAAAACAAATTACAAAGAGCAAGTAAAATAATTGTCCATTGATACTGACACAGTTTGGGTGGCTTTTTTCTTTAGTTAGATTTATAAAGAACTAAAGCATAAGTGGAGCAAGGAAACAGACTGGAATTGTATAAAGGCAAATCAAACCATAGAAGATAATCCTGGAATGATAGTGCTCAAACAGATGCAAAGACAAGGCAAGAATTATTAGTAACACTACTGATAGAAGCATCAAATACAATTTTCTGACTTCAATGTTTTTATAACCAAGTACAATAAAATCAAGCAGTGTATTTGAGATAAGGACCAAGTCTGTCTTTTATGCACTGCAGGCGCCATTAAAGATTAATAATTATGGGCTTCATTACAAAGGACAGAAGGCTGGGACAGGAGTATACTTTACTATCTAATCTATAGGGAACCGGAGAAAACTGCATGATAAATTCTTATCTGCTTTAGCAGGCAAAGCAAAAACTATTCGGCACTTAACAGATTGCATGCAAATCCTTAAATTGCACCTTGGAACTAAAAGGAAGTCAGTGCACAATGCTGATACAATTCTTAAAACACTTCTTAATCAACAAGCAGAGTATCCCATGGCAACTGAAGTGCACGATGAGCCTAGAAAAAGTGTAGAAGTGTAATCCCAATACAATTAGGGCAAGTGCAGCTGTGAGGAAAATTAACCTCTGAAGTGAAAGGATAACAAGGATATATACATTTTTGCCAAGCACTTCATAAAGCTCTTCATGCCTGCTGCCAGTTGGGCATTCTCAAACACATACCTAAGGAATTCAATAGCAGTATGTTTCCTAAATAAACAGTACATATAAATTAGAACAAACACAGATACCTCTTTCATTAACTCTTAAAGAAGCACGAATACCTCCTTGCTACATTTCATTACTCTAACACTGCAAAAAGCGTGGATCACTGCAAGTAAATGCACCAATTGATCAATGGTGTTGAATTGCGGAACACAAGACTTAACTGAAGAGAACACATCATAAAAATTCAGGCAATTCACTAACTTAACACTAGGAAAATTAAAGAAATTTCCATTCTATGAAAACAGATACTATACATTAATAAATTATAAAAATGTAAAAATGTAAAGGCTTGTCAGCATGGTAGTTCTTACAATTCAGAATGTTTAAAACTCCAAACTTCTGGCCTATTTTAAGCAAAGTAGTTTTCAGACAGGTATTTGGCATTTAGACTGCACTGACATCAGAGTACCTAGACTAAAGCATACTGTAGCTACAAGACAACACTATTGCAAAACAAAACACACACTGATGAACTTCATCTCAGTATTAAATCAGGACGAGACTATTACCAAAGGGAACAGACAGACCTGCACTGCCATTACTCCAATACAACTGGAGCGTGTGGCAACTTGACAATCAAAGCTCTCTCCCCTTTATTACTCTTCTGCTTTTACCTTTCCTGTGACTGACAGTTGGTCTTCTGGCTTAAAAGCCTTTTGTTTCGTACTACTAATGATACCTGCTGTAACTTACACGTTATTAAAAGTACTACCTCAAAAATCTGAATGCACAACAAAGTATCTGCAGACTGATAAACAGGACACAAACACACGCATATGCAGGAAGGAAGTAAAACATCTTTACAAATTAACACAGCCTCTCTGGATGTTCAAGCTGGAATAGCCAAAGGATATAGTTATAGTCAACCATCTTCCTTTACTGTAAGCAACTCCCCAGGCTTTGGATTTCTTTTGTAAAAAGGGTTGTAAATAGTACCTCCAAAAGATTTATACAAACTAATCAAAAGATTACTCTGGCTTCCCTACCAAACATAACAGCCTTGGTAAGTTCTTTTTTCAGTTTTTGTGCATATATATATACTTGAATTGAAAGTAATAGGAAGACAAAAATTGATCTTTTCTCTAATTCTGTTGGAGGTATGGAAGGTTTCAACACCTGAAAGAGCTGACTGACACTCTACTCTGTTACCATCTAGGTTAGAGGTACATAAAATCAGGAATTTATTAAACAGCCACCATCTCAGGAAAGACGTGTCGATACCAAATGAAACAGGGATATTGGCATATTTGGAGAAAAGCATACTACGACTGGGTATTTACACTAGCTTTGTTTAGATGACCACAGGTTTCCAACAACAGAAACAAAATGCCACGGTTTTCAATTCCTCAACAGAGGTTTCTCCTCTCCATTTGTCTTTCCTTCATCAAACCCTAAATTGGCACTGAAACTTTAAACTCCACTTCACCACTGCACAGAGAAATGTGCTTCTGACAAGATGAACCATGTGCCTGAATTCAGCTGGAAAAACAAGGACAAATGTCAACAAATCAGGCATGTCTCAAGTCCACACTTTTACAGACTGCAATACTATTTAAATAAGTACATGTCTATACACAAAACAACTGCTAGTGGAGTATCAGCACTGGCACAGGAACACACCTTTAAGGGAATTATGTTCCAATTAACCGTGGGCAGATTACTTTTTCTTTAAACCTTTAAGTCACTT
The DNA here is from genome assembly GCF_000695815.1 of Acanthisitta chloris. NCBI lineage: Eukaryota > Metazoa > Chordata > Aves > Passeriformes > Acanthisittidae > Acanthisitta > Acanthisitta chloris. The sequence continues at coordinate 3,295 of NW_008683198.1, forward strand.
ACAGTCTTTTGAAATTTTTACTTGGCTTATACTGATCTTCTGTTTTCCAAAGAAGGCAGCTCCACACTATTTCACTTCTGAATGGGGCTGAGGATCCTAGATTCTACTAACACTTAATAGAATTCACTTAGGCAGGTCCTCCTACTGCTGTCTAAACCAGCACTGCCATGAAAAAAACACAGATGTAATACCATGCTTTCCGATCTAGAAGATACGGTTTGCATCCCTTCCTCTGCTACAGACTTTCTATAAAACCACAAGCAAGCCACTTACACCTCTGTCTACTGATTATATAGCAAAAGCCACCAACTGCATAGGAGAAAAAATACAGTGCACTGGTTTTGTGCACCATACCATGAGTTTGTTCCAAGTCTGTTTAGTGACTCACTGACTTTAAAAAAAGTATTTTTTTGCATAAGGTACTGACAGTCCAACTATTGAGTGTAACAACAGCAGCACAGAGAAGACACAGTTGTCTGAAAAGCAGAATTAATAACTGAGGCCCCTCTCAAGGTAATACTTCCCTTCCTATATGCTATGCTATGATTTTAGACTAACTTTAAGGCTCCACAATTGTGCAAATATTTCAAATATGGACTACATGAGTGAGTCGACCAGCTGTAGACGCTCACCTGGTAACACACAATTTCATACTCAGAAGCACTTATCACCTGTTTGCCCATACGTATATGGGGTTATACTAACATCTAATACATCCACTATGTAACATGACCCACCCGAAAAACTTCAAACTGTTTATATTCTATTTAGGCCATAAACCTTATGAGCTTCTAGACTTTAATTAAAACCTTTAATTTGCCTTAAAACCCACACAATTGTATTTTTCTTTCTTCAAATTTCACAGCACATAGAAAAAAAAATAACCTAAAGGAATATTAAAATTTCTCAAATTAGAAAGATATGCTACTGAAAATAATGTATTTTGGTTTTATAAATCAACCGAATTATTCCAGTATAAAACTGGACAAACAGCCTATGTGATGGGTGAGCAACTGGCTCACAGGTTGGGCACAAAGGGTTATGGTGAATGGGATTATGTCAGGCTACTGACTGGTCACTGGTGAGTTCTGCAGGGCTCCCTGTTAGGCCCAGAGCTCTTAAATAGCTTCATAAATGACTTGGATGCAGGACTTGAAGGAATATTAAGTAAATTCGCAGATGATACAAAATTGGGAGAGGAAGGTGATTGTCCTGCTCTACTCTGCACTAGTGCAGCCTCACCTTGAATATTGTGCGCAGTTTTGGGCACCACAATATAAGAAAGATATTAAGTTACTCGAGAGCACCCAAAAGAGGCAACAAAGATGATGAAGGGCCTTGAGGAGAAGCCATATGAGGAGAGGCTGAGGTCACTTGGTCTGTTCAGCCTGGAGGAGACCTCATTGCTGTAATACAACTTCCTCAGGGAAGGAAGCGGAGGGGTAGGCACTGACCTCTTCTCTCTGGCAACCAGTGACAGGACCCCAGGGAATGGGTCTGAGGCTGCATCAGAACAGGATATTAGATAATATCCTGGATATTTGAAAAGGGTTCTTCACCCAGAGGGTGGTTGGGCACTGGAACAGCTCCCCAGGGAAGCTGTCACAGCACCAAGCATGACAGAGTTCAAGAGGCGTTTGGACAGTGCTCTCAGGCACATGGTGTGATTCTCAGGGATGTCCTGTGCAGGGCCAAGAGTTGAACTAGATGATTGTGCAGGGTCCCTTCGAACTCTGAATATTCTGTGATTCTGTGACTTGATACTCAAATTCTACAAAATGCTCTGGAATATAGTGGCAATTTGCAGTTTACTTAAGTTTGCCACAGAGCACACTAGATCAACAGTGGCAGTGGTACTGAGTATTTGTATTATCAACACACCATGTTTAATGAATGGTTGACAAGTCCAGGACTCTCAACTATGTACTACAAGTACCTAACATGACTGAGCTTAGAACATCCCAGATTTCCTAAATTTACATACTTCATTAAACTTCTGCCTGCATACAACTTGCCGTGCACTCAAGCCTATAGCCCATTGCTTAAATCTCCTTGGATGTAACAGATCAGTGCCAAAGTTTGCTACGTGTGAGAAGTTCGACATACAGAATTCCTTCCATATGCAAACCTTAGTATTTATACTGGTTAAAAATACTAATTTTCAGGAAAATGCGTGACCTTATACTACCATAAACCACAAAATCCAAATGGATGCTACTGAATAACCACAGCACTTCCAAAAGTAATGCAACAGTGCGAAATAATAGAGAAGGCAACTTGCTAAGTCACCCTGCAGTGATGAGACACAGCCACGCTAAAGACACCACTGAAAACAATTCTCCAAACAAGAGCACTGAACTTTTTCTTTTTAAAAGAAAGGTTATTTCCTAATAGAAACCACAGTGAGGGGCTTTCCAGGTAACTTTGTCTTGTTGTTACAACTATTACCTTCTCTACAAAGTTTCAGATGGTGAATATGACGCTTTTTTTTTCTTTCACGAAACTGGGAGTAGGCATTTTCACTGAAAAATGCTGAAAATAAAAATGTCTACTTGCAGCTAACTACAGCAAATTTTTGTTTTGTTCTTCAGGTTTGATATGTCAGGAGGGAGGAGGGATACAGCAGGCTCTTGAGTGGCTATATTCCTATCTCCATCATGGGCCAGTTTTCTGTGACCTACAACACACAAATTGCACAACTTGCACCTCAAGACTGATGTTCCAGAAACAGTTTGCTTCATTACACGCAGTTTCAACAACTGGATGTGCAGCAGGCACAGCTGGAAGGGCTGGCTGCCTCGCCTGCCACAGACAGCTGGTGTTTCTCACTGCTCTGGCTTTACTTTCAATGCTTGCAACTTCAGCAAGCTGACCTGTCTTGTAAAAAAATTAATTTTTTCAAGTAGGGCACCTGCCTGGGGCTGACTTTTTTCCCCCTCCTTCCAGACAGGGATAATAGGGAAACTGGAAGAAAAAAGAAGATTTAAAAAAATGGCACCTAAAGAAACTATTATTTGCATACATGAAATTCTTCAAGCAATCTTTCCACATTCTGAAAACCTGCTCAATTTGGTGTTAGAAAACAGTTTGCACATGCTCTTCTGGCTTAGGTTTTGACAACTAAACCCCAGATATACTACATCAACCTCCAACATGTAGCTGCTGTGACTATTTTTGACCAGGCTGGACATGACTATGTCACCTGAGTGCAAATTCTACCCATCTGCCTTGGATAAATCATCAACAAACCTGGGGAGCAAGAGAGAAAAACCACTGTATAGTGAGCACTAGCAAGCAGGAAGACATGCAGATTTTCAAGGACAGACAAGGACTACAAGAATGAAAATCAATAAAGCAGAGAAGATTAAATGAGAGCTACAGTGACCATAAAAAAACCCAACAATATTAGTTAACAACCTAACTTGGGAAAAAAACTAGTGTAAGGAGAGGGAGAAAGTTAAGAGGCCATAGACTTGGTGACAAGGTACGTGCAGACCTAAACATGAACAAAGGAAGCAGAAGAGGTTCAGAGCTGAAAACAAATGCAAATTACAGCTGGAAAAAGCAAACATAGAAAATAATAATGGCACGACAGAGTGCTAGAGGATAAGGGGACAGACACTGACATTAGATCAGGTTGAAAGGGATAGGGTGGATTGCATTATAATAAGGCAACAACACATGTTCTCTCCTGTCTGAAACTCGGCTAAAATTTCTGGAGTCTCACCATCTCTCTTGACACTACTACTACCTCCCCAGCCGAATCCAAATGGCAGTCAGCTACTGCTGCATTCTCTTGCTGTTCTTAACTGAAACAAACATCTTCATACGGAATCTTTCTGGCCATCAGGACTTAGTCAAATTACACACAGTCAAACATGCAAGCAGCACAAAATCAATGTTACCTATCAAAGTTATTTTTTTCTCTGTGACTCCTCATTGAAATCATTCCATTGAACGATGTACATTTAATATAGAATACCTAATGTTGCCACAGAATCCTAGTGTCTCAGAGAACAGTGTATATGTGTTTTTATATAAAAGACTTTATTGGCCTCTATTACAACTGTGAATTTTCAGTGTTTTCGCAATTTAAACTTGTACGTCTCAGTATTCAGATGCCTAATATGACATTCCAATCGTTATGAAATTATGTTTAAGCAACACACATCAACAAAGGAATGCACAGACCACTTCTATATGTAGACCACTGGTAGGGTCTTTCCAGAAATACGGATAATTGGTCTAGTTTAAATCACAGTTAATTGATTAGAGGAAAGAAAGGCACTGTCATTCAAGCAAAACTCTCAAGATTTCCAGTTTCACTAAACCAACACCACCCATGTAAAGGAACGGAGATCTACTGTACAGAAAGGCAGACTCAGGAGGAGGTGTGTTTTTTTCTAGAGATTACCCAAGCATCAGCTGTCTCCTTTTGATGCTTCTGATACGTAATTGCATAAAGGTCCAATAGGAATTCACAACAATCAAAACAGCAACTTTCTCATCCACCAAGTTTTCAAAAGAATGTCCCTGTGGTATTTCTCATGCCTACTGCTTGTAATTAAATGGACTAAAACTGAGTCCTTCACATAATCATCCTGTAACTACTGAAACCTTATCTGTGGGAGGTGTATTGCTTTGCAGTCTAACAATGCCAACAGTACCCCTTCTCAATTCGTCACTGAAGGTATGATCTGCCGTCAAAATATTTTATTAGACATTTGCAGTTGTTCTGTAACAGCACCTTTAATCTGTCCACCACCAACACCCCCCACATACACAACCGTAAGTCGTTGGTGGTGTTTTCTAACTCAACGAATTTTTCTTAAATGACTGTAAATTGTCTTTCACTGAGATTCAGAAAAAGCTCATTCTGATATTTCTGAAGTACAACTTCCTACCATAAATGGTCATATAAAGAGCAGAGTCAGCACTATGGGCAGGATAACCCTAAAAAGATATCCTCTTTAGCCAGTCACTTAATTGAACAGAATACACACAGTCCATGCAAATTACCAGAATTTCTGTTAAAACCTTGGCCCAAAATGAGTATGTAAAACTGAAAGTACAGCATGTACATTCTGTTAGAATTATATCGAATTTCCAAAAATAACAGACAGCAACTTTGGGTTTAATCTTTAACTAATGTTACAATGCCAGAGGATGGTGCTATTTGCCAGTACATCAACCAGGTAATTCAGAAGCCTCATGCCCTTTACACACTGACATTATCTATGCAAGTACACTCCTGTTGATTGTATTGAAGGAGTGCAAGACATTTTACAAAAGAAAGCTTTCCTGATCTACAGCTTCTATTTGTGCACAAAAATTACCTCAGTATGAAACAGAAGTATAAATACAATAACAATGAACATGAAAAACATAACAGTAAACTGAGAGTATCTGAAGAGAAAAATCATCTTACATTTGTTCAACTTTGCCACAACCATTCTGCAAGCTTTCTTCAACTTACTGAAGTGACCTTTTAAAGTTGCAGAAGAAAAAACCTAACAGTATTTCTTAGTCCTGCATGATTAAGAATGTTGAAGCTCCAAATATTTTTAGCATTTACAAGTTCTACAGAATTCTATATTGCACAATTTTAGTGTACTGAGAACTTCCAGGTAAGACTAGCTAAAACCTTATTTATATCTAGGTTCTCTGAATTCTCAACTCTCCCAACTCCACTGGTGACATTACAACTACACTAGACCCTGGTCAGGCCAGAGTGCTGATATCTGTGAGAGAATTAATCAATGTTTGCCTTAAAAGCCTGCCAAAATCAAGATTTTTCACTTGTCCAACTATTCTTTGGTTTGTGTCACACTTTGTTTCTCTGCAGTTAGCCCTATGTAAGAAAAACAGATTTACTCAATGTAACTCCATGATTTCCGGGATGCCACTGCAGATTGCAATGACACAGCATAAGGTATATTTTAGAGCAGATCATCTGTGGCTTCAGAGGACCAAAAACATAATCATATACCAAAAATTTATATTTATATAATTTATATATATATATCAAAAATCAGCTATTGATATATCAGGGGCTTATGTAAGATGTGATTTGAAAGAATCAAAAGTGTTCAACAGATTGAGCATGGTTTAAAAGGGAAAAAAAAATAAAAATCAATGTCCAGCAGTACAGCAATTACTGAAAACACTATGTATGCACAAACACCCACCCCTCCCTTACTGTAAACTGAAACACAAATGCATTTAATAATAAAAATTAGGAGTTATTCACAAGTACAAGGGAGAAACTCACTGACACTGACTTTTGCACTTCTTGCATTGCAATGTTATGGTAAGTAAATAGCAAATCCTCAGAGATGTCCCTTTTTAGTTCATGAGGTTTTTTCTCCTTAAAAAGGCAAAAAATAGACATATTCTACTTACATATTTTATAAAAGTCAGCCAAATACTTCCATTTTGAAAGCTTTACCTATAATGAAGACGAAAGGAGATGACAGTATGTATTAGAATTTCACCAAAGGTAAAGACAGTAGGAATGGTGGTGTGGGATTGCCAACAGAAATGGAACTGAAAAGATGGACGTGGAACAGTATTTCAAGTGTTTTTACTTCGGTTGCAATGAACCTGACTTCTTGATCATCCTTGCCATGCCCAGCAACTCCTACTCAAGAGAGATGGAAACATCTTCCCACGCCAGTAGTTAGGGCACTTCTCTGGGATCTGGTAAAACTAAGTACAAAGTCCTCACCACAACTGACAGAAGCTGTAGATGATATGTATATCATTCACACCACAGTAAATGTTCAGACCCTTGGCATTTTTTGAGTGGGTTGTTTTTTGGGGCTTTTGTTTTTCACTTTGGCAAGCTACAACCTTCCAATTAAAAAGTACTTCCCTATAGACTTCTAATCAGGTTTGGATGTGAGCCTCAGCTCAAAACCAACCATCTCTGTGTTCAGTATTTACTCATATGCAGAACTCAAAGCCAACCTAGCTCTTATTTTTACTGCAAATACTTAAATGCCAGTAAAATTCTACAGTCCATAGCCACAAGCGGAGATTTGAACTCAACAAGGATTGCTTCAGGACACTGCACTGTCTTCATTAACACAGAAAATTGCCATGGAAGATAAAGATACTAATGTACAACAATGAATAAAGTTACAGAACTTTTTCTTTGGACACACACTCTAAATATTCATAACATTAAAAAAAGTGTTAAAGAATATTACGACTCTCTATATTGAAAACTACAATTAGATATAAAAATAAAAACAAAATATCATTCCTGGCAAAAAAACCACCCTCCAATACAGCGAAAACAACTGTGCTATTATAAATCCCAAAATAAAAATCATTTGAAGATATTATTTTGACCAAATAAACTAGAAGTTGTTTTCCAAATTGTCACAGAGTAATGTTCAGTGTTTGTGTTTCTTGATCATGAGCAATTTCAATAAACTGAGGAAACTGACAAGGAAAAAGCTGACAGCATCAACCAGAATGAAAACAATGATGCTGGAAGGCAGATTCCAGTGAAGATGAAACCAGCAGAATACAAGACTGACATTCTAACACACTTGCCTGCTTTGCAGAAACAACTGTGTTCTATGCAAGGCCTCCAGCTCAGTGAATAAGCAACACCTTTTACTCTGAAAGAAAAAAAACAGCTTCAAAAGGAACAAGAGTAAGAGGTGAAATAGGAACTAACATGTTAAATGCAATAGCTGCTCTTACTTTTTAAGGCAAGCTAGCAGAACAGGGTCTGCCCATGTGTATTTGCAGCTATGCACATACGGACTTCAGGTAAGTTAAGAAGCTAACTATTGTAAATAAAATTTGTAAAGAAAAAACCAAGATGTCTGCTCACAGGAACTCATAATACAGCTGACGGAATAATGGAAAAGGTACCTCTGACAGGTGACAAGTCCCAGTATAGACAAACTCCCAGATCTGGGAGCTGATAAGCCTGTAATTACCAGAGAGCTGTACTCAAAAATGGAGGATGGAGCAGATGCAATGGTATTTTACAGGTTTACAAAACAGAATAGCTCAAAGGTACCGTAACTTGAAAATCCCATCTCTTTTGCTACTCCAACTAGTCTCTTAACAGCCAAAACTTCAGCAACTACTGAAAATGTATAATCTTGTAAGAAGTTCAATGATGCATTAACAGACTTTACTTTAAAATACTGTGAATCAAACAGTTGCACATATGTAAATCCACCCAAACAACTACTTTGAAAAGTGTTAAGCGTTCAGATTTTTACCATTTTTCAGAAAGAATAAACATTAAGAAAGGAAAATTGGAAACAAAAGGCAATAAAAATACCTTGTTCTTTGCACATGTAAATTAGGTAAAGTTAAACATTTCACACAATCTGTTCAAAGGAAATATACTGAGTGAACATATACCTTTCACAGTACTCATTTTACTAAGACTAGTGTAAAATAATGAGGGGAAACATACACACTTAAGAGAACCAAGAAAAATAAGTAACAAGGTGCTGTTTTCCCTTTGGGTTTTTTTCTTCAAATTAGAGACTAACATTGATCAAGTACCTGCTCCTCCCCTGCTTAACTGTTCCAAGATTTCAGATTAAAGGATGTTTTATGTTATTAGTTCTATTTTTCCATTTTTACTCAACAACAAAGTATTAAATAGCTTCAAAAAGCCCAACAACAAACTGCAGGATCAAAATTCTTGAACAGAAATTTCAGAAATGCCAGTTAAAGTTTTAACATTTTCTTGTATCAGATTCAGCCTTACTCCTTTCCTTAATACTATTTTCTACTCATGGTGAAATATCAGAAGAGAAACAAAGGAAAATGAGGCTTCAAGTCCAGTCACGTTCTTATCTACAAGTTTTTGGTATTATGTCCATGACAATGGGGCATATGATGTGTTATTCCACATGTGACTGCTCTCTACTGGAAGAGACCCTGACTGGTCATAGCTATTCTACTGAATCATCATTTTCTTCTATCTTTCTATTGAGATTCATAACTTTCAGTTAGCTAACTGATCTAAAATCCTGGAATTTAACTCTATTTATCAGGGAAACTGCTGCAAGAAGAAATGCAGATACTGGCCAAGCTGAAGTAAGCAAGGTACGAGTAAACTACTTGGCATACACAGCCACATATATTTGAGAAGTGCAAAATAACGTTAAAAAAAAAAATCTGTTCTGCATGAAAATGTAGAAAAAGTTTATAAAAATTCTTCAGCATAAGAATTCATGTACATAGTTAGGTCTTCCCTTTTTAACTGCACTGTGTTTTACATTATCTGCATTACTTATCTACACTTGCAATATTTATATATATTATTACTCTGAAAATTTCTTTATTCCACATTTTCCTATGAACCCATCTGGTGCTAGCTAAATCTATCCGAATTCCAGTGTTATCAAAGATGAACTTGTTTAACTAAGTCTAGAAAAAATGGAGACCAAATATCATCATAATCTGAATTAGGGAGACATGTACTTGGAAAATAACCTATATATACGTGTGATGTGAAATGTAACACTGGAGGTTCTATTCTTCATTGCCAAAATAATTCAGAGACACAAAAGGATTTATAAAAAGTTGTGCATCTGAGTTGAAAAGCAAAATTCAATACAGTAGAATATAACCTGCAGTTTTAAATAAGCTCTGCAAGATTCATCAGAGGCAGATGAATGCCAGAAAAATTTAATTTGCCAGTCTGAAGCAGTGCATTTCACTCTATCGTGACTGTAGAAGGGAACTTGCATGGACTCAAGTTCATTGCTTAAAGTTTTCCCCTACAGTTCACATTCACAGTAGCACCCATGAGCACACAGATAGCATCCACAACCTTGTAAGAGTTTATTTGCATACATGTTATCAGAAAAATGGCATTTAAAACATATAACTCAAATCACATTTTTGCCTTGAAAAACATGTATTTTAAAACTCTAAGTAGCACTTTTCTTCCTCTTTTCAACTCAAGCACATAACTTGGTGTATACACAGTTTCACCATCTTGCCTAGTGGACAAGCAAAGTTAGTCATTTTCCTGTTTATGTGGGTCAGCATTAGGGAAGAGGAAAACATTTAAAATTGGAAAATGTGATTCTAAAACCACAAAAAGTGGTAACAAGGACTTCAATAAGGAGTACCCAAAATAACTTCAACTCATATATAATTATAGACACAAAATTTCCACTTAGGGTGAGCTTTTACACGCTTCAAAAATGTGGAAAAAGAAATCAAGCAACAACCAGTCAAAGCTCTTCCATGTCTTTGCCAATACGGCATTATAGCTTCTGCAGACACAGGTATTTTCCATAATAAAGTTACCTAGTTGTCCAAGCTTTCAGCATTTTAAGCATGAATTGCTACATTCTCCCAAAGATCCTGACAGTAAACTCCTAAGTTTTAATTTCAATGGCCATTTCAATCCTCACAAGTATAACAAAAGAGAAGAACCTGGTACTTCATGCGTTTGTAACTGTCCCCTCTGAAGACAGAAATGCTAACATCACAAAAGAAGAAAACAGAAACTGATATGATGCAAAATGGATACTATTTCATCACCCAAGAACAAAACAGTTCAGGGGTAACTAGAGGCACACAAGTAGTGAATGGATGGCATTTCTGTCAATGTGTATGTGCCATAATATACTAGACTATGCAACTGTTTTATAACGATACTGAATCATACAGAATACTGCAGAAACACATCCAGACGACAGCACAGTTACAGCACGTATTGATTACACAAATTTTCTAGGGAAGAAACAGTACTTGTAACGAAAGACACCTAGCATAAACAGACATTGTGAAGCAATTTTGTTTTAAGCTTGCATTTTTACTCCTTCCTAGCTTTTGCTTTTCAACTTAACTTCTGAATTTTCACACATGCTTCCACTTAGCATTCAAGCTCCTTTTCATCAGTAAGTAATATAATTTAAACTGATTCTTTTGCTCCCGCTATTTTGGATTTGATATACCTATACTTCTAATGTTTAGATGCCTTACTAGTTTCTAGAGCTGAAATCCACTGATTTTCAACTGCAAAATACTACTGTGTCAGCCTTGTCAACAGGTCTGCTGTGAGTACACAACTGTAAACTTCAGGACTTAAAGCGTTTAAATTGAGATACAATAGCACTACAGCAGCAATGAGGCATCCTTAACAGGATTTTAAAAACACGTGACTCCAACCATACCTTCCTGGCACTCCAGAAATCACATCTGAGAACTTGGTAAATTTTCACTTTACATTCTAAAGACACTGAAAACTCCAACTGATAGTTGATCTTCACCGTGACCTGACACGACTGAGATAGTAGATCATTGTAAAAACAAGTGGAGCTACTGTTTCCTCAGGATCTCTGGTGCTTCTGGAATCCCAAAGCTCTAAAAGGACACAATCATTTTTAGTTTTAACTAAGCTCTCTTAGCTTCCAAGCAAAACACTCAATTTTCATACATGACACAGTCAACTATAAAAGTGACTGACTTTGCACTGGTCCGCACAAGAGTAAACCAAACTAGTGTTAAGGGACCATAAAGGAAAACTCAGAAAAAGCCTGGAGTGTCACTTTTTCCAGTGTAGGTGTACAGTATATATGAGGAGAATCTCAAAAAGGTATCTCAAAGGATTTAAAAAAGCTTTTCATTGCTGGTGACACATTTTTCCCTGAAATAAGCCACTTCCTTTCTAAAACCCACACAGTACCTCAGTGTCAAGATTCAGTAACTTCTCAAAGTTTGTGTACATATTTTTCTAACACTAAACACGGAAGTCTTAAATTCTCATTACTTTCCATGATTTAAGACATATCATGTCCGATTTCAAACATTTCCATTCAAAAAGAATAGTTTTTCCTTTGCTGCAGACTGAATACATGCCATATCTGAGTATAATTAAGTAAAAGAGATCCTCATCACTCTATGAGGCGGTGGAGAACTGTCATGTTACAGAAAGGTTAGCACTGCCGACTGGAGACAAAACTTTCTTCTGATCTGCCTGTGTACATATAGTGGATTTTCAAATGTGCAAAATCAAAGCATCAGAGCCTACTATGAGAAGTGGAAGTAAAACCTGAAGGACTCCAAAGATAATGAAAACATGTTGTACATCACCATTAAACTTCTGAATGTTTGCACCTCCACAATTCCTTTGCAATTCTCCCTATAAATAAAATCCAAAGTATCAGTTTGTTTGGGGCTTTTTTTCCATTTAAGACTCCCTACTTCCCTTGCCCATAGACCATAAAGTAGAAGTGATAAAAGTTATTTGTTTAACAATCTGCATTGTGATGCTTTGCATTGGGAAGCAACTGCTGTCAGTGTCCATCTGCAGGACAAAAAGACAGAGACTGAGAAACACCAATCATTCTGAACCAAAACCAAACCTGCTGCATTCAACTGAGTGAAAAGAAAAAGCTAATTAGATCAAGTCACACAGTGGTGATGTTTGTATGGTTTGCTTTTTAATTTATTTGTTACCGATCTGAAGCAAAAACAAAGGAAGATACTCATATAGGAGAGGAAAAAAAAAGAATTTCAGAAAATGGTAAGAAACATTAACAAAATGCAAGCTAAGCACCTACTGATTTTATTTGTGCCTTTTTTTCTTGAAGCTGCCCACGCTGTACTAATAGCTGCATCAAACACCTCAATGCATGCAGTAATAATAAAAACCATAAATCCAACATACATGCCAGTGAAGAAATACCTGTTTCTCTATCAACACCTATTCACTGCTTCTCTATTAACAAAGTAGTAGAGCCCAATATCTAGAAAACTAGACTGAAGTGTGAGACCTGTGCTCTATTCCTAGATTATCTGGCATATCATGAGTAAGGCTTTTCAGCTTCCTACGCCTTACCTTCAATTCTGACTCTTTACTGTCAAGCTTGTTTCTTAATAAATATTTATAAAAATATACCTGGCAAAGCCCTGTTATTATATAAAGCTGCTATTCCTTAGAAACTACCACAAAACAAAATATCCAGTGCCCCCACAAAGACATCTCAACTACAGGAATGACTTAACTAAAGCAAGACTGGATTCCTTGCTACCCCAACAACAATCAAACTCAACATGCTTAGTTCACAGCAGTTTTTATTTCCTGCAAAGAGTGCACATTTACAGACATCTGACCTCATTCTTGTTCCAGCATCACTAAAATCAAAAATCTTAGTGTCATAAAGTGGTTAACAATTCCATCAATAGTGCCTGAAATGGAATAGAACCTTGCTCACTCACCAGTATCTGTGTTTGTTCTGCAATACTACCACAGGCAAAGAGAAATTAAAATATAGTTTAGCCAGAAAAAAAACCAAGCAGAAATGAAACAAAAATGCAGAAAATGCAGATCTTTTTGACTAAAAGGATACCATTTTTTGCATAAATATCTTTTAGAAATTTGAATTTTAAGAAATGTTTCTCACACAACCCATAAATATCAGCTATGTTTCTTGAAACAAAAATCCTTGCTTATCTTGACTATAGTGAGAGCAAACTTATTACAGCAGTATGTCAAGAACACATGCCACCAGTTAACAAAAGAAATTTAAACTAAGGTTTCATTCTTCCATTTTATGGACAAAAACTCTCAAAATAGTCAACCAAATATTAAAACAATGTCCATCTTCATCACCTATTACCTCCATACATTTACAAGATGATGAGTAAACACTCCACAAGCAACTCTTCCCTAAATCTCCATATTTCATTATAAAAAGAGTAAGATAATTTTCACTGTTTTCCTAAGTCCGTAATTCTTAATGAAATGTGCAAGACTTTCAAAATGAGTCATTTCAATCTCTGCAGATTACAACCATTTTACAGATGCTAGTCATTTTCTGGTCATTTTATTACCAGAAACTTGTAGGACAATGAGTTATTTTCTAAAGGAATCCTACCAACACTAAGTATCAAAATCAATTATTTCACCAACAAACAACTGACATACCTCAGACATCACAGACAATTGTTTCTAATGGGCCAGTTTTTAAGCATGCAGTGTAATGTAGCCACAAACCAGGCACAGAACACTTCCATGACAACACTCACACCAGAAACCCATGAACCATTTCATATGGATCATTCATCTCAATAATCACCTAAAATCACAAACTGCTATGAGCTTTTACTTTTGAGTAAAATTGTGTAGTTCAACAAATAGTCTACAGAAATGACCAACTAGCTGAATAGGATAGCAATACTAGAAGAGAGACCCATTCCCACTGAACTGCATAGAGATAGCAACTTGGGAAGAAAAAGCACGTGATTCAATAAATAAATAAATAAATAAATAACCACTGGCTTTGATTTTTGCTTCATCACGTTGTTTTTTAGTGCAGAATAAGCATACCAATTCCACAATATATTTATTTCTCTTACTTCCCCATAGAAAATCCATGGTCAAAACGGATTAAGACCACACACAGAAGTACAGGTAACTTGAACTAATGCCACTTCCTTCATCTAATTAGCAGTCTCGACACAGCAAATTGAGCATCAAATCTACTTAAAAGTTTATCAGCTGTCTACACTTCACAGTAACAAAAAAAAAGTTATCCATAAAATTTCAAGCTAATTTAAAAAAAAAAAAAAAAAAAAAAAAAGACGCAAAAAACCCCACCCAAACAACCCCAAAAAACAGAGAAGTATCCCATCCCCTTCCAGCACTTTAGGACGTTTCTTTTTACTCCATGAATTACAACGTGATGAAATGTTTGCTTGAAATATTGACTCATAGATCAATATTTAATACAAAAGCATTTTAAACATTTGAAAAGCTGAGCACTTTAAGTTTGAAAGAACTGTGAATAATTGTGTATAACCCTAACCTACTGCCCTTCTGTAATATCACTGTAATTAACTATATACCTATCATAAAGACAAGCTATATCCTATCTTCACATGAATCTTATGTACAGCTATTCAATTTTGAAGTAGTAGTACTTGCTTAACTTTTTCCATAAGTGCAGATTTTCAGAAATTATTACTGAAATATGTATTTGAACGACTTAAGAGGAAATAGGGCAAAACACAAGGTTGCAGAGACTATCTCACTGCACCAAGCAGTCCTTCAGAAATAAGGTTTTCAAATATTATTATGCAACAGTTCTAGAAATTCAAGCACCTTGCTGCCTCTTCAACTTACAATCTTGAGAATTGTCTGAACAGTTTTTGCCTTATTCTCTCCAAAGGAATCTTCCGTGCAAAGAAGTGTGCCCATGCAAACCTGGACAAGAACTGTAGTCTGTTTCCATGACAGATATAAACATTACAGTCCATTCAATCACAACTCTATTTCTATCAGGCAAGTAAACAAGACATTGTAATTAAGTCAGTCCTTTCAGAATATGCATTTTATTTAGGTACATCAAGCAATGTCAATTTTGTATTAAAAATATTCAGCAGCCACTTAAAAATTATGCACAAAATAAATTTAATGTACAAAATGCCTTAGGACTATACAGTCTGAATACCACAAGCAGTATGTCTGTGTAGTTTAGTATTATCTTTTTCTGTTCATATGCAAACAGAGGCAAGTATTTTGCAATGTTAATCTGTGAATTCCAAAACAAATAACACAATTAACCCATATTAGACAAAGAATTGCAGTAGCTACAAAATAAGGGGGAAAAGTTATCTATCTATCTATATATATACACATCAAGAAAGTAAGCTAACTGTGTCAAGCATAAAACAGGCAGATTCAGTTAACAAGAATTCTAACATTCATTAGGCACAAACACTTCAGTGCAAAGGCCAAACACAGACCTGTTATACAAAAATGCCACATACCATAATATCATGCAGTATTCTAAGACAGTTAAACCTGTTACTGGTAACACAAACCTGGTTCTCAGTAAAGAAATTCAGAAATTAAGCAATAATTAAGGAAATTATTAAAATACCTGCTTCATTTAAAAAGCAAATATCTTTTGTTTAGAAAACAGTATCTTTTATTTAGAAAAACAAAACTGTAAAACTGTCTAAGCAGCAAAATAAATAATCTCTGCTGAAAATTAACTGTAATTCAGGTTTTCCCACCACTTAGGTATCTTCTGCAGTGTTCAGCCTGCAGGTTTGTACTAATTCGTGACTCACTTCAGGATTTGGGATTGCAAACTGAAGAAGAATCCATCCCCTGCTGCTTATACACCAAACAGCATGTATTGCTCCTTCATGACCACCACCACAGTCAAATGCAAATGAAAAAGTAATTATATATGAAAATCTAGCTACCTAACAAGATCCAAAGTTGTTTACTAAAGTATCAATCCCACAGTAAGATCTATGATAAGCATATAATGCTGATGCCCTTTGGCCTCAGACACTTGTTCAAGCTTTAATCTGCATTAAACCTACGGCAAAACTGAGCTTCACATACTACACATCGTACTACTACTTGTACATACTTTCCAATGGACTCCCTAGGACATACACTTAGTGGTACGTCCAGTTCACAGGTTCTAAAAATTATTCAAAATGCTAAGATGTTTTATGCAATTAAGGACAGTCAGGGGAATGAGAACACAGACCAAAACCAAGAGAAGACAAGAATATAGAAAGATTTAGATGGAAAACTGAAGTTATTCAATGAAAATTTTAGAAAACCCACAAGTATCAGAAATCTCTACCTACATTAATTAGGGCCCCAAGAGTATTTGGAACACAAGAAAGGAAACCACCTAAAAATATACCAGGCATGATGATGCCAAACTTTGCACTAATGTTTTATGTTTAAGTATTAGAATTGCTCTACTAGAAAAATACACACAATTTTGGAAAAACGGATCTTTAATTATAAATTCTCCAAATAGGACATTTTGCCTCAGCAGGAGGAAGTTAATGTTTCGACTAATTACAGAGAAACAGATCACCAAAAAGCATTTCATATTCTTCACGTAGCAGAATTCAATATTATGACTAATTTTATTAATTAGTTGTGTTAACAACCAGTATTACTATCAGTATCAACCACACTTCTATAGAAAGTCTTCTGAGGAAATCAATTATGCTCCTGCTTATGAAGTTATACCAGATAACTTCCAGTTATCAGATAACTAACCAGTATGTACACTGGATTGTATTATTTAATCCTGTAAGGCACTCAATAGGTTAGGATACAGATGGATAGATTAACACATCAACTGAAATATAAACACTGCAGCACTGTCATTATATGAAACTTTTATTAATAAGGGTAAGAAACATTAATTTCATTCGTGACGTCAACCGTCACACTGCTCAAAGTCCTAAATGACAATTGCATCAACTAGACAAACAAGCAAAATATACAGACCACTAAAATTGTACCTGAGAGAACTGGAACATGTTTCATTTTTATTTAGAAACAAAATCAAAGTGCAACCTGAAGTCAGGAATAAACCTAAAGTTTCTGTTGTCTTCTTGATGTAACATGCTCAACAAAAATTGTAGTAGTTGTATCTACTGTTTCATACTGGCTGCCACTTTAGTATGAATAAGTGTTTGGCAGTATATGAACAAACATTTTTCTAGTTGCAGCAGTATCTTTACTGCACTTCTTGCTGTTCAGAACCCAAAATGCTGACCATGACACTGGAAATACATTAGAAGTAGTAACATGTACTAAAAAGAAAGTTACAAGATACATGAAGTTACTAATTTGACTAACAGGGAACCAGAGCAAGTCCAGAATATTCCCATTTGGATCTTTCATCTAAAAATTCAAAGTAACAGCAATGGGTACAAACAGTAGAAGAGAATATATTTCCATTTCTACAGGAAGTTTCCCTCAAAACAGATTAGAGGCAGACAGAAACAGCACTTACACCTTGCCTGCTTTTTTTTTTCCATTGAGAAAAGACTCATCCTGAAGCTGAAGAACTGTTATTCCAATACTTTTGTGAAAGACTTGAGAATATACCATAAAATCCCAGGAAAACTTCTCATGGAATACATACAGCATGTATATACCTATGAAATTGCTGTTTCAAAATTCTGCATATTGCATTTTGACAGCTGATTGCAGGAGGGGAGGGGCACAACAATTTTAATTGCTAGCTCCCCTACAAATTTGGTCCTATCAAAAACTATACACGTCCTATCACAACCAGAACTGTCAAAACCTGAGGTCACTGAGGTTTTTAAAAACCAAAGGTATTCCTATTTTAATAGTGTGATCAGTAAAAAGGTAGAAAGACAATAATGACATTGACTGGAAACCTCAATTACAAGACTGGCAGTTTAATAACATACCTTACCAGAAAATCTAACTTTAAGAACATTTACTAAAACAGTCATAATATAAAATGAGGCTCCTGCTCCCCAAACTGTACACCATATAGCAAAACTAAATTACTTTACAAAATAGTAATTTGGTGTCTTCCCAATGAACTGTATCTTCAATACCTAGTGAAATATTTCAAGAAGTCTAATGGTGTTCATAGAATTTTGTACATGCAATATCTATATATTAAAGTTCAAGACTCTGAAAAAGTTAAAAATGTTAAACTATCAGTGAAAATTAGGCAAAAATTAAGTTATTCAGTGCAACAGCTTAAAAGTTCACATAAAAATTTGCTACCAATCAGTGAGAACTGTATATATAAATTTTAAAAATGAAAAAAAACAATTCTGCATTATAAATGGGTCCTATGCAAATTTTTTTTATATACCAAAACCTAAACACTGATCCTTTTTTATCTCATTACTGTCTTGTAAAAGCTTTTTTTTGGCTAGCTTTCACAATATCATCAGGAGATGCTGATTTGAAGTCAAATGGTGTTATGGCTATTATAGGACCAGTTTCCTTGGGTTTTACATCTTGTACTTGTCTGCTGTACAGGAAGGTTTTGTGTACACCAGTTGTGCGCCGCTTGTAACCTTTGGGAGGGTAACGGAGGCACAAGGTCAAAGCAAAAGCTGAAGGTCTTGCACGCAGTGCCTTCATCCATGAAAGGGGCAAATCCTGCCTCTTAAGAGCATGACCTTTATGGGGTTTTTTATTTGTTTTGGCAAAACCAGAACATTTTCCTTGTTTTTCTTTCCAAAGTTTAGTTTCAGGGCTTAAGGTACTTGACCGTCCTATGTTTTGTTCTGTAGATACAGCTGTATTTTTCACAAGGACACTTAAATCAATGTTGGTTCTTTGGGAGGGTCTCAATTCAGTTACATTGCACACGGGCAAGTCTGCTCTTTGCTGAGTTTTATCTATTTCCATAGTCTCTGCTATTAAATCTGACAGTGACAGATTCTCAACCTCCTTTATTGGAGAAACATGAGACAAGGCCAGAGAAGACAAAGACCCCGTTAGCTCTGGCATCCCATCTGAAGTTTGGGGTTGACTTACTAGTTGTGATAATGATGAGGTTCCCAATTTCGTATCAGTGAGACTTGCTGTTGACTGGGTGTAAAGATCAGCCAAAGAGTAACAGTGGCTTGCACTACTTTGCTGATGTTCCTGAAGTAAGTCAGCCAATGATGTACTTCCAGACCTTAACACTGGCAAAGCTGCCATGTCTGAAGAGGGGCTTTCTTGTTTTCTACTTTGCACAAGTGAAGAAAAATTTTCAAGAAGTTCATTCTTTTTATTTACAGTATGACTGACTTCATTATCAAGAACCAATTTTCCCAACGCACTTGTTAAACACGGAGGACTGTAAAAATTTGCATTACTATTACAACTGGAATTATTTGAGGAAACAAGAGGAATGCTGTCTTCAGGACTCATAGAATCACAAACCACACTCTGCATCAGCAAGGATTTCAAGTCCTGTGTTTGCTTGCATTTCGATGGGTTACTTCCTGTGCTAAAGTAAACACCTTCACTGTCGGGAACAAAACTTACTGCATTAGCACTTTCTGCCAGTTGCTTCTCTGCCTGTTTATTCACAGGTTCACAAAACAATCCTTTACACAAATCAGAAGGCAAAACAAGTGAAGATGATTTCAATCCTTTCCTTTCACATGAAGGCATATTGGATTTTTCAGTATTAAGGAGCATTTTGTCATTTGTAATTAAAGAATAAAGAGCTGAACCATTTTTGGCTGCCAAGTTTCCAAACCCAGGTTGGTTGGTGTTATCAGCAATATTTTCTACCGTACAAGAGAAGCTGTCTGTATCAATACACATTTCTGGACAACAATGTAAGTCTCCTTACCTTACAATAGCCAATAATTTTCAGATGGAAGTGAAATCACGACGAAATATCCAATTTTTTAAAAGTTGAGAGCAGCAACAAAAAAAATCAAGAAGAAACATGAAAAGGCATTTCATTACTAAATGTTATCCAAAGATAAACAATGTTCTACAATTAAATTACAGGTATCTACTGAAAGCCCAAAAACTAATAATCAGCAAAGAATGCCAGTAAAGATCACAAGGATTTAAGCACAAATCAAAATAAGGAAGTTACTCTACAGACACTACCAAAAAAAGGGAGGTATTGGGGATGGGAGATGTCAGTTCACCAGACAAACAAGGGAAGTGCATAAAACTTCAAAGATGTCCAACTTTAAGGACATGCCTTGATTCAGTTAAGTCATATATTATAAATCAGAAATCTACTGTGAACTGCAGATGGTTGCAGTCTGAATCTAAACTGACACCAAGATGTTATTTTGACTTCTAGTTCAAGAAAAGCTACTGATTTCCTTTAAATGTTTTAGAACGCAGGAATAGTAAGTTAGACGATTTTAATTTTCTAATAAATGACTATTGCAATAATAAGCACCTTCAGTTTGTAAAGCCAATATAAAACTGTAGATAGAAATGAATCATCTTGAACGCAACAATTAAATACAAGTATACCTTTTGCAGTCTTTGCTAAAACCACAGCATCCTTATTCTTGGTCTTCACATTTTGCTTACTGCCTTGTGAAAGCACAAGATCCAAAGCCTTCTGTACATCAAATTGACTATCCAGCACTGCTTGCACCATTGCTTGCTCTGGTATGGACTCTGCCAAAACTTCTCTCATTTGATCAAGGCATGAATTAAGACGAGCTGAAAGAAACATATTATTGTTATAAACTGGACAAAAATATGCCTTAAATAGCCTAACCACTGGCACCACGCCTCTGATTAGCAGAGAGAAATACTACAATGAGAGATAAACCCTTTAGAAATTAATTTCAATCTCACTTACTGCCCTGATAAACTTTATTCCCACACCCTGCAGATTATTTGACCGATTTCAGATATTGCTATAAGGAACATATCACTGACTACTATTTACTAGCCTAGAAAGTCTCAATATTGAAATATGTTGATGCTGCAAAATAACTACCTTCACTGCAGAGAAGAAATACAAATAATCACCTGAAAATCACCCAGAGTAATTTAGTAAGTCAACGTGGAATCCTATTGAACAGCACATTTTAAGCATTTACACAGATGCCACAATTAACACCCAAAGTAAAACAGCATTTTCAGGGTCCTCAGGCCTTAACATCTGAAAACTCTGGATCAACATGTCAGGTTCCAAACTACCTGCAATCTTTACCTTTCCTAAAACTGTAATATATTTTTTGGCTAATAAAATCAATTTTCTTCGGAGCATATTTCTGCAACTAGTATAAATCTTACATAAGATACTGGCCACACAACAAGAGACTGAAAACTCACCAGGCTGCCACTCACCAGGGTGATCAGACAGACACACAAACACAAGAGAACAGAAGGAGATCTTCCTGAACATCCCAGTTTCTGCCATTTCAGATTTTAGAAAACAGGGAGACAACTAAATCTTTTTTATATGAACACCTCTTGAAAGATGGCAACGATTAAAGAACTTTGCTAAGGCAACTCAACACCACTGAATTCCAACCTCCTCAGAGCTATTTAGATAAGCACCCTCGACCTGCAAGTCAAATAGCAAGTCAATGTACAGCAGACATTTGCCCTGCAAAACAAGCATGGGCAGAGCCCTGCACAATGTGCTGGTTGCCATTTTACTATCTAACACTCAGCTGGGACAGTCTTGCCAAACTCTTTGCAGCCAGACTGACTGCACCAATAATTCTGTATTAATGGCCAACACTTCACACTGCATCAAACACAACAGGTCTTATGAGACTACTGCTGTTTTCATAGTGGAAATGATTATTTCTTGGTTTCTTTACCCCCTTTATTTGGTCGAGAATGTTACTTTCTTTCATGTTCCAATATTGGTTCTTAAGTGATCTGAGTCTGTCAAAAGCTTTCTGATAAACCACAGGACTTTATTGTCTAGATCACATGTACCGTTATACTGGCTGATACTTTCAAATTGCCCTCTACAGCATTATTTCCTGCTGTAAAACCATGTGTATTACCCCCCCAATTTATCATATTTAACCATATCTCAAAGCATTAGTATCACTTCTACCAATTTACTTGACATGGAATTAAAACTGTTCTGTTGTTCTGAATTTTCTGCAACTTTTTCTAAGTACCAAATTTCAACATGCTTTACTCGGAGCTTATCAACATTTTAAAAATAACCCTGATTACTTCCAAAACATTAAAAACTATACTACCTATTAATACTTAAGAAAGAGACTTGTGATTCTTTTCACAAAGCAAATAATCGACCAATCAGGCAGCAAGTTTAAAAAACAAATATAAGTATTTTTTTCCCCAACCACTCAGCTCATAACTCAACTGGTAATGTGGAATTCAAGGCTGCAGGACTGAATGGAAACAGAAGTCCTATGAATTCAAAACAGGGTAAGAAAAGACTGCAGAGATTATTTGGTACTGTTTCAAGGAAACGCAAGGCTGAAAACCTCTTACATACTGCTAATTGCTATAATCTGGAATGCAAACAAGAAAAAATCATTCTACAAATACTAAGGTCTGAATTTCATATGAAATCTCATTATTTCTAAGAAGCAACTAAGAACACATTTCAATGTTTGCCACCAATTTACAGGTAGCATGCAAAAGGTAGTTATGAACTTGAAGAACCACCACTGAAGTTATGTTTGTTAAGGGTATTCTTTCACAACAAGATTACAAAACTGTGAGCAGTGCCAGTCAAGTAACAACCATGAATTTAAGACTATTCTGGTAAATCCTTAATTTGTATCAGAGATTGATCTGACAGTTATTTATTTTCTATAATTACCTCTATCAACCTCAGTCAACTGATGATTGGATGTAAAATAATCAGCAGTATCATCTGCACCTTCATATCCATATTCTTCTTCTAATGGCTCAGCAGGTGTGGCTGGTTTGTCTCGTCTGGAGTAGATAAACTGAGCTGCTGTATTAGGTAAAAAGCGAAGTATTAAAAAAAGGTCAAATATTTTTTTCCTCCTTTAAAAACAAAACATACCTAAAATTAAAAACCAAACAATTAGGATGACCTGTTGCAGTGGTTTCATGGGGTTGGTGGGACACTACTGTATAATTTCTGCTACCTGAAACCTGTATGGCACATACAGCAGTTTCAGCTAGAATATAACTAAATTGTCATCACAGTGAAACCACAGGTAGGGCAACATCCTTATATTCATGTGATGCAATATTTCTGCAAAGTTCAGTATTCAAACAAAAAAATGTACTCCAGGTTTGAAAAACAGTATTTTCTATATAAATTATCATCTAGGGCCTAATGTCTCCAGAACCTTACTCCACATCGCTTTTTCTACCTCAGTTACAAGTTTTAAAAAAAAGTTAGCATGAAATTAACATTGTTTTTACAGTATGTCACTGCCAAACTACTGATAAGAATTTAATGCAGTTAAACACATTCTTCTCTTCTTGGAATTTCATTAGAAATACAGCATGAGTTAAAACTTACAGTCACACAAAACTGTGAATAAGCGCATAGTTTCACTGATTTAGCAACACATTAAGGAACATATAGATAAAACTCCTTGCTGAACATGAGCCCCAGTCATTATATACTCTCAGAAATGCACAAAGTATAATGCAAACAAACATTCTCCCCAGCTCAGAGATACACACTGAAAGCACAGGTATATCCAGAAGTTAAGTACAGCCTTAGCAACCATTTCCCAAATGCATAACAATTCATATTCAATCACCGGAACTGAAGCAACTATTAAAAGACTGTTATACAATCTAGATCAGATTATTTTATAAATGAAGCTTAAACACAAGGAGTTCTTAGGAAAACTACCGTGTGCAGGCAGGAAATAGTTTTGCAATTGATCAGTCTACACTTAAGCAACAAGTACACGTTGCATATTTTCATCACAAAAAAGCAGGGCTATATCAATTCTCAGAAAATGACTGAAAAAATCTAGCAATTAAACTTGGAAATTGAATGCAAGTCAATCTGTTGGGGAATCTGATTACCAATACAAAAATTACACACCTAGATTTGCTTATCTATAATCCACTGCATGAGAGAGGAACAGAGTTTTAAAGACCTAATTATTATAAGTTCCTGTGGCCAAAGGTCACACACTATGTCACAGTGGATTTAGACCCAGACTAAGTTACCTGCAGCAGCACAGCTTCACATCAACATCAGCTGTACTATTTCCAGGGCCTACTCAGCTCTAGAAACACTGCCATCAAATCTGGGAATACCCTGAACTGATCATCTCACCAGAGACTTGACTGGAGAATACAACCTAATGGTTCTACAGACGGGTTGAATTCAACTGACACTTGGAGTCAACTCAACTCAACTGGAGGCTGAGCTCCTCCAATTATGTTTTACCTGAGCCCATAGTATCACTATTTTTACAACTACTTTGCAACACTACTCATGCTGTAAGGTTCATTAGCCCCATGTGACCTTGCATGAGAGGAGAATCCAGTGAAGACCAGCACTGCATCCCATGGTAAGACTCTCTACTCCACACTTACTCAAAGTTGTGTAAAAGACATCAACTACCAAGTGCAGAACCACAACTGTTAAGCCCAGGTAGGTCCTACTAAGAACTTTAGAAGATAACAAATGTTTCAAGATTATCAACATGTTCCCAACACTATGCCTAACACTTCATAACTGACTTTGAGAGGATTATGGCCACTAGGCACTTCTCAAAATTTTCATTAGCTTTTAAATGTTTTAATCCAGAAGAAAGTATCAGAACAGGAGTCAGTGGATGATACTGAAATGTAACTATCTGAACTAACCTGTTGAAGGAGAAATGCAATAATCATCTTCTACTGATTGGCCATACACATCATCGTCTTCAAAATCTATGAAGTAAAAACAGCAACATTAATCTGCGCAATTTCTGAATAATGTTATACTTCAAACTGTGGGGTTTGGACAAGGCTTTATGAAATTATGCATCTCTAATACTCCAGAAGTCCAGTTAAGTTCAGTTTATTCACCTAGGTAAGAATTTCTAAGTTACAATAACAGAATTTTATTACAGTAACAGAATTTTAACATTTAATACTCTATTCGAAAAGCTGAACATTTTCAAGAGCTACATGCTGCACACCTCCTCCTTCAGCATCTCCTTTGGAAGGCTGTACTCAAGACTTCAAACCCAACTTCCCACAGTTCCACAAACCTTTACCCATTCACTTCTCTGGATATTTTGCTTGATGTCTCAGTAGTCTTAATCACAGACAGTTCAATTAAAATCTCTACTCCAACAACTCAGGATCAGCATTTCTACTCCACTCTATGTACTCCTCACCTTTCTTCTCCGGTTTATTCTCACACCCATCTACCTTTCAACTGAAGTTCAGCAAGGCAAAAACACCAATTCACAATTCCCTTTCAAGATGCAAAATTGTTTTAGGCAAAAAGCAAGCACCTTATACACTTACTTAAAAATAATCATATACTTTCCTCAATAAAAGAAAAAAAGGTATCAGGAAACACAAACTGTAATTCTGCCCCCTCCTCCAAAAAACAGTATTTGTATTATGTAATTCTTGACCATAAACTTCTGATTTTCACTAAGTAATAATGAAATACATGAAAAAAGTAATAAACTATTGTTAAAGATGTTATTGTATACACTTGGCAGTTTCACAAGTGACATGTATTGTTTACTATTTTGAAAGACCTTCAGGCCACAGAGTGCACAGGCCATAAAAGTAATTATTAAAAAATGACAGAAATTACAGAGAACAGAGTAGAAGCCACTGAAGAATTCCAGCTGTATCACTAACCTACTTGCAGGTGGAATATCACATTCAGTTATGACTACAAGATCTCAAAAAGGAGAGAAAAAATAACAGAATGTGGTCAAATAAAGTCCACAAGACCTAAGGCCTCAGAAGCTCCCATGGAAGGAAACCAAAAAATACTGTCAATATTTACTTTAGAAATAAGACACATAATTGGGCCAGACAAAGCATTACAGAATCATAAGAAGCATACAAAGAACATATGGCATTAAATATATAAGAAGGCACGAAACTCTACTTCATTTGTGCCAGGAATTATCATATGTGAGTACAGAAGTAATGTCTGGGGCAAGGATAAAGACCTGACACGTAACCCAGAACTCATGCTTCAAACAGCAACTGCAACTGAATGGCTACAGCAAATTACTGTACATCTCAGCAACCTCATCAAGAGATTTTACTAAGTGTGCAAATAGTGAAACGTATTCTACAGACTGGGCACTAAACTTCATAGGTGACACAGACTCAGATGAAATCAACATTTCAGCCAATTTCTGATAATAAAAAAATAAATCTCTAAAGGATGAAACAATCAAGCAGTAAGATTCCCAGAGGAGTCTAAAATTTTGCCTATATTAGGTAAATTTGCACTGGTCAAACCTGCAGGGCAAGACACACAGACGCCATGGCTCACACATTACATGACTCCCACAAAAATTCCAAGATCTCCGTGCAAAACCCAATCTGTGCTACTGTGATGTATGTACACAGTACATCTGTTCACGCAACAGCAGAAGAACAGAGGCAGGCAGAAGCATTTCTTGCATTGTTTCCAAATAATCTGACAAAGTGAGGCAACAAAACTGTTGCTCTCTTACCAAAGGGTACTTTAAAACACCAGCTAAGAGCGTGTCCATTTTTCCACAGCCCAAGCCAACACAAAAAAAACTTCAGGGAAGTAAAAAGTGTGATTTACAGCTTGCCTGTCTTCATGGGACAGGGCCCAAAGCCACAGTACTGCAGTTGTTACAGAAGCTCTGGTTCATACCACGAAGGTTAAAGTAACATAAGACAGACAGGAGTCTGAAAAACAGGTTGTTCCTTAAATGATCAACTGCCATCCCTAAGAATTACATTTCTTCCACAAGTAACAGCTGTTGCCTCTTATCTATTATTATGGCTTAATATCAGTAATTTGCTAGAGTTGGGGCATAAACACAAACTTTTAAGGCTAAAGATGGGTGGGTTCACAAGGCTGAAGATGGGTGGGTTCAATTGCAATGAACCTCGGGTTTAAGTCACTCCCACTCCTGAAACGCACTCAACCTCGGCAGCCTAAAGCCACGCAGGTGAACCAGCTGCGGCTCGGCCTGCGCGCCAGGGCCACACTTTCCCCGGGTGGAAGCTCCGGGAGGCCCCGGACGGCAGCAGAGCACAGCCACGTGTCCCTAACCCTCCGCTCGGGCG
>NW_008683199.1:0-1695 GCF_000695815.1 Acanthisitta chloris
GGGCGCGCCGGGAAGTGTAGTCCGGAGCGCGCGGGGAGCCATGACACTCCCCCGGGCTCGTCCTCTGCAGCGAGCGCGACAGCTGAAGGGGTTCTGCCCCGCTCAGGGGACACCTCACCTGCGCTGCTGCCTCCACTCTGCGGCTTCGAGCTGGAGTTGCTGGAGTGAGTCTCCAGGAGGCCACGGACGTGCTCCAAGGGCTGGAGCATCTCTGTTACGGAGACAGCCTGGGAGAGCTGGGGGTGTTCAGCCTGGAGAAGGGAAAGCTTCGCGGAGACCTTAGAGCCCCTTCCAGTGCCTAAAGCGTCTCGAAGACAGCTGGAGAGGGACTTCGGACAAGAGCCTGGAGGGACAGGACAAGAAGGAATGGCTTCGCACTGAAGGGTTAGATTGGATAGTAGGAAGAAATTCTTGCCCGTGAGGGTGGTGAGGCGCTGTCACAGGTTGCCTAGAGAAGCTGTGTCTGCCCCATCCCTTGAAGTGTTGGGTTGGATGGGGCTTGGAGCAACTTTGTGTAATGGAAGTTGTCCCTTGCCAAAGAATGCGATGAACTTTAAAGGCCCTTCCAACCCAAACCACTCTATTCATTCTATGATTCTGTACTCTGCAGCCTGCCTTTTCTGTGGGACATGACATAAGTCCAGCTAATGGAACCAAGAGTGGGAGCCTGAGGGAGGGAGGGCGGATTTCCCAGGCACAGCCCTGCCCTCATGCTGCCTTAAACCATTGCTTGTGCCTCTGGTAATATTCATATGTAACTGATTTTTGTACCATCAGTAGCTGGTTTCAAAAGTACCCAGTGGTTCCTTCAAAAAGGAAACCCTTCCCAGTGTAATTAATCCTGAGCATATTCCCATATTCCACATGGTGTGTGACACTAAATACCCACACAAGCTCTTACACATGCCTGTAACTGGGCTGGGCAAGCAAACAGGACGTGTGCAAACAGCAAAGCTGGGGTGTAACCACTTCGTATACATTGCCATGTTAAAGCAAAATCTTGGCACAGGTGCTGCCCTTGTGTTCATACCATGTCTGATTGGAATGCTATAGCAATAAAGGTGGTGCAGTGTCAACAGAGTGGCTGTAAAACACTGTGTGCACAAAAAAGGAGTTGTAAGACAATCCCCATGCCAAATACATACATCACTACATCTGTCTGTGTATAAATACATTATTCACAACATTTCAAGTAATTTATGTTTTACTGCCAGTCCTGGAAGTGTTCAAGGCCAGGTTGGACAGGCCTTGGAGCAACCTGGTCTAGTGGAAGGTGTCCCTGACCAAGCCAAGGGGTTGGAACAAGATGAACTTTAAGATCCCTTCCAACCCAAACCATTCTAGGATTCTAAAACAACACTGAAAGAAAAATGCAGTACTATGACCTAGGAGTATTTCTAAAGCAAGAGAACCATTGTGGCAAACACAGTGTTCTATACGACTTTTTCTCCTGGAAACTGCGAAAACAAAAAAGGTGGTTGGTAACAGCTGGCATGGATTTACCATGGGCAAATCATGCTTGAAAATTTTGGTGTCCTTCTATGATGGGGCCACAGCATTGGTGGATACTGGCAGAGCAACTGATATCATCTACCTGGACTTATGCAAGGCGTTTGACACTGTCTCGTGTGACATCCTTGTCTCTAAATTGGAGCGACACGGATTTGATGGGTGGAGTACTAACCGGTTTACGAA
>NW_008683199.1:1738-4909 GCF_000695815.1 Acanthisitta chloris
GCGGTGCGCGCGGGTCGGGGCTGAGGCCACACTGCGCCACAGCTTTGTCGGCGACAGGGACAGTGGGATCGAGTGCACCCTCTGCGAGTTCGCTGACCACACCAAGCTGTGTGTGGCAGTCACACGCCGCAGGGAAGGGATGTGACATCCAGAAGGACCTTGACAGGCTTGAGAGATGGAACAATGCAAACCTCATGAAGTTCAACAAAGCAAAGTGCGCAGTCCTACACCTGGGCAGAGAAGTAACTGAGAGCAGCCCTGAGAAGAAAGACTTGGATGTGATGGTGGATGAGAAGCTCACCATGAGGCTGGCAGTGTGCTTTAGCAGCCCAGAAAGCCAGTCAAATCCTGGGCTGCATCAAAAGGAGTGTGGCCAGCAGGTTGAAGGAGGTGAGTCTCCCACTCTGCTCTTCTCTCATGAGATCCCACCTGGAATACTGTGTGTAGTTCTGGTGCCATCAACATGAGAAGGACCTGGAACTGTTGGAGCAAGTCCAGAGGAGGCCATGAAGTTGATCAGAGGACTGGAGCACCTCCCCTGCAAAGACAGGCTGAGGAAGTTGGGGCTATTCAGCCTGGAGAAGAGAAGGTTGTATGGAGACCTCATAGCAGCCTTGTAGTGTCTGAAAGGGCCTATAGGGCAGCAAGACAGGGACTGTTTGTTAGGAACTGTAGTGACAGCACAAGGAGCAATGGCCGTAAATTGAAACAGGAATTTTATGTTAGCTATTAGGAAGAAACTCTTTACTGTGAAGGTGACAAGACACTGGAACAGATTGCCTGGGCAGGTAGTGGATGCACCAACCCTGGCAATGTTCAAGGTCAGGTTGGATAAGGCAGTGGGAATGGGCCTAGATGATCTTTAAGGTCCATTCCAACCCCTAAAATTCTGTGATTCTCTGATTTCAATTGAATTTCTGCAGTCAAGTTCACTGAAATGGAAGTAATCACAGTCTGTTAAAACCAAAATATGATGTGATTCAGTGAGCATGTTCTAACAATCAGAAAACTGCACAAGTAAGATAATCCCTTCTTTCATGTTCTCATTGAAGGAAATTTAGTTTAACTAAGTATAAATTACATTTCTCTTCGTTTCCTTTACCTACAGCCTCTGAAATGTCTGTTCTTTCAGAAATAGTGTTCTGCATTTTTCAGAAAGGAAGAAGACTCTGAGGACTGAACCTCAGCAGCATGTCCAACAGCTCCCAGAATCCCAGCTGGAATGTGATTGTTATGTCTATGTAATAACAGAATTTAACTCTTCTATGAACACATCTGAATAAAGATTATTTTGCAGAGAAGGTAGTGTCAGTCTAGACATCCTTAGCACTTGATTGTGTTCAATTTAACTTACCACAATTTCCTTTCAAAGTCAAGCCCATCAAAATAAATGGTGATATAAAACTTCCTCAACTTAAGACTTTTTTGTATATACTTGCGGTTTTCTTAATGTGATTAGGTCCTTGGCATCCAGCTACCCGTGCAAACCATCACAAGGGACCACATCACAATTAAACCTTCCCATTAAAAAAAACACTTGAAATTAGTTGATTTGAATGATAGTTTTTCAAATATTGATTTATTGTCCCTCCCTCAACAGTATTTAAATAAAGCCAGATGTTTTTAATGCTGAACCTCTTAGGACTGGATTTGCAGAACTACTTTGGTCCCTAAAGATGCCTAAGCTGCAATTTTTTAGAAGCCTTCAGTGTAAATGAAGCTGCTACTTGATTTAGAATATTCTGGTTGATGTTCACCTGCCATCATCAAGCACCTAAAACATTTTGAAAATCTTGGTTTTAGTGAGTAACAAACGTATGGGAATTTTCTCACTAAAAGTCAATTGACTTGATATATATTATTCTCATGTGAGGATTCCCGTAATCTCTGTCTACGTACTTTTTTTGAACAAGGCTTTGTGCACTTCTTTGCATCCCAGCAGATGATCTGCAGTCCTGCCCAGGCTGAGGCAGTTCCTTTGCTCCCACTTGATATTTTTACTGTTCACAACACAGTAAGATTATTGACCTATTCTTGGCAAAGAACAGAAACAGAGTTGTAATGCAAATCTCCTGACAGGAATTCCAGTGAAGTGCCTTATTCAGCAAAGGTTTGTGAGGTAGATTACTCACTCTAGGGTTTAATTGCAGATAATAAAAGTAGTGGGACACCACCCTGGAAGCATAAATACGTAATTTTACTTATCTGTCTGTTTTGGTTTTTACAGTCTATTCAGTAGGCTGTGTATAGTGCTGGCACACAGCTAGAAGCCTGGTGCAGCCTGCAGTCTAATGTACCATATGCTTTATTTTCAATGCTAGTCCGATATACTTTGTTGTATAATGATATCCTAAATAACTCAAAACAATTAATTATGCACACTGTACAAATTGACTGCATACATTTACAAATTAAAGAAGTCCCAGTACAACTCTTGCTCTACTTTTTGTCATGCTCACAGCTGTTAGAGGTGGATATACTCTAAAGCTTTGGCCTGTTTGTGAGATGCCCAACACATGAAAACAATGTCCAGCTGTTTGTTTTAATTGCTACAAACTCATAGCTTCCTGAAAACTCTTAGCATGGAATTGGATTTTTCAATTTTACTATGTGTTATGTTTCTTTGAGTCTGTCACCCGCTAGAACCCTCTGATGTCTTCTTGGGTCTGTACTGAAAGATACAGTAAATAATTGTCCACTATGTAAATTCTCAGAGTCAGTCAAAATACTGTAAGACTGTGCCAGGTGCACTAACTTCTGTGCAGAGGAGTTCTGCTATACATAGTTGTTTATCATCTGGAAGGTGCTGTGAGTCTGATTACTTTGGCTCTTTTCCTCTCTACCTGCAAGTGAGTTAAACTTTAGTGCTAAGGACAAGAGCTCCTTTTGTTACTTCAATTAGAGGTATGGTGTTCAGGTATATTGCAGTGAAAAGCCACTCTAAAAGAATATTGCTTAATCTCTGGAGGTAAAAGGCTAATATTTTGCCTTTTGGAGCTTTTGGTGCCTTAAAACTGATGGCCACTTTCTGAAGCTGAAGTATTGGATTATAATTTAATAATTTCTGTCCTGTGGTCACAGTGTGATCATTAAATGCTAGTAAATCAGAGCTACAATAAAATAAAAAATAATTTATTCATAATAAAATAAATAATAATGTATTATTAGAGT
>NW_008683200.1:0-355 GCF_000695815.1 Acanthisitta chloris
GGGTCCGGGATCCTCGGGGAGGGACCTTGGGAAGCCCCGGGATTTCGGGGGGAAAGCGCCGGGTTGGGTGTAGGGATCGGGCTGAGGTGGAGCGTGCTACCCCGCCCGCCCGCCGGACGGTGGGGTCTGCCCGTAATGCCCAGCGCTGTGTGTCCCTGCGCTCGCAGGGATGGGGTTTGCACTCCCAGGGGTTTGCGGTTGGTTTGGTTTTGGGTCCTCCCGGGGCGTGCGGACGGATTCAAATGGAAGGAGGGGAAATTTTAGGAAGAAGTTCTGTCGTCGGGGTTGGATGCTGTGCAGAATTGAAGCTCGCTGAAAGGCTTTGGTTAATTCCATCTTCTTTACGAGGCCCTTG
>NW_008683200.1:444-7750 GCF_000695815.1 Acanthisitta chloris
AGCAGAGAAAGTATTGCAGTTGTGCTGTAGTTACATTGTAGCATGACACCACTTTGCTTGGAAGATTCGGGACAGACATCCACATCCTACAGCTCCACTAAGCAACATAAATGTAAACCCTCAGCAAACACCAGAAGGTGCCTGAGGAGGTTGTGTGGAGACCTCAGAGCAACCTGCCAGGAGCTGAAGGGGCTAAAGGGAAGCCAGAGAGGGAATCTGTTAGGAGCTGCAGCAACAGAACAAAGGGCAATGGGTACAAATTGAAAGAGGGAAATTTAGGTTAGACATTAGGCAGACGTTTTCCCTGTGAGGGTGGTGAGACACTGGCACAGGTTGCCCAGGGAGGCTGTGGCTGCCCCAACCCTGGCAGTGTTCACAGCCAGGTTGGCTAAAGCCTTGAGCAACCTGCTCTGGTGGGAGGTGTCCCTGCCCAGGGCAGGGGG
Organism: Acanthisitta chloris; assembly: GCF_000695815.1. NCBI lineage: Eukaryota > Metazoa > Chordata > Aves > Passeriformes > Acanthisittidae > Acanthisitta > Acanthisitta chloris. The sequence goes on from NW_008683200.1 coordinate 888, forward strand.
TTGGTGCTGGATGATCTCTAAGGTCCATTCCAACCCCCAAAATTCTATGGTTCTATGACTCGCTGTGAGTCTGGAAGATGACTCAGAAAAGTCAGCAAAATGTGAGGTGGTGTCTGGGCAGATTTTTAAAAGGCAACCCTGCTGTTTTCATACTCCTTACTGGCCTCATGGAAGAAAAAATGCTGTATTAATTTCAAATACTAAGTCTGTTGGGGTTTTTTTCCAGTGTTGTACTGCAGAACCTCCAGTCATCTCTGTTGTGAGATGAACCAGAAAACCGCCAGACTTTCTGTGTTACTGCACTGTCATTTTCCAGCTGGAGACCTGAGCTAGGGGCAGCTCCTGCACAGCACAGCTCACGCTTCACTGCCTGCGCTCGCAGCCCCTGCATGAAAACTCTCACCAGTATTTACTCATCCTGTAAAGATTGCATGGCCAGGCCCTAGAACACATTCCTAAGTGCTATGGAAAAAAATATGACCCAAGAGCAGTAATGGTTTTTACCTTAATACTTGAAAAAAATACAAAGCCTCATTGTCTGGACATGAAAAAACTTTGCTGTGGTGAGGAATGAGGAATACACTGAACTGGAAAATCCTGTAGTTCACAAGGGTTGGGTTAGCCAACTTAATAATTGCTTTTTTCCTTCCATCTCTAATGAGAACTGGAGTGTTTGCAGACATAGCTATCAACAATGCACAGCCTCGACGCAGTGTCTTTAACTCTGTGAAGTAGAGAGGTTAAAATAAGGGGGTTGGGTGTTCATCCACATTCTGCTTTGCAAAATTACTCTTGTCTGAATACCCAAAGGGTTTCAAACCACCAGAAGAAAAAGGCAGTTTAAATGTGTCTGTGGCAGAGCTCTGCCCTGCTGCATCCTCAGGTGGTTGCACTTGGTGTTCACACTTGTGTTGTCCCAAATTCCAGTCAGTCCAGAATGCAGCAGGAAGGAGATCAAATGGCACAACTGATAGGGATCTCCCAGACCTCTGCACACACCATAGAGCAGCTCAGCACAATTTTTCACAAGCTTCAGGTTTTAATAGCATTTAACACATAACAGACTTTTTTATTGAAAAATTTTTAGTTTAAAGCTATCAGTTCATGTAAAGATTCCTAAAGTCAGTAATTCTTCTCTTTAGAAAGAACAAACCCTGCATGTCCAGCCAAACTAAGGACACCCACATGTGGTTATTACTCATAAGCACTCCGTGCTCTGGTCAGGGTTAGGAGGTTCACAGAGTTCTCTCTGCACAAGGCCTCTCTGACCCACCCACTGTCTCCTCTTAGCAGTTGGTCTCCTCCTTTGTCACTTAACATGTCCCTGCTTGATAAGTGCTTGCAGCTCTTGTTTTATCTATCTTTTTATTAACCATGCCACTATCACCTAATCCTTTTACGATACCTGGGGTAAAACACACTGCTCCAAACCCTGGATCCTGCAGAGAACATGGGAAATCAACAACTTCACCAGTTTCCAGCCACCTCATTTTTCTGCCTGTCTGCCCACTCATGACACTGTCCCTGTTCAACACTTGCCAGTATCCCACTTCTTATCACAGGGAGCATGAACCAGATGTCATATATGGCATAAGAATTCCACCTTCATTTCTAGGGGCTGCTTGTCTACTCATGCCATACATGGAAAAAAATCATAAGTCACTTCTGTTCTTTGTGGGCTTCATTCGGTGCTGGCTGAGGTCAGCGTGATGGTGCAAGAGCTCCAAGTTCTACCTCTCTGCAGTGCTGCTTGGGAGGAAAAAGACAGCAAGCAGCAGAGAGAGAGAAATACATATTCACAACTGTAGACAGCAACAGATATTTATAGGAGTTGGACTGGAAATATCTATTTTAGAAGTAATTATATCAGGAAAGTATTGTAGGAAATCACCAAAGTTCTCACTCCAGTTTGCAAGCAAACAAAGGAACTGAACCTCACCTTTAGTTCATCTCTCAGCATGTAGTTCTGAAAATGTGTTACTTCACAAAAGCAAAGGTTTTCTAATGAGCAGATCAGGTGTGTGGCATCACCACTGCCTTGCCAGGCATGGCTTTTGAAAAGCACCTCAACCTTCTGCTTCGTTTCTCTGCAATCTTAAAAGCCTTTCCTGCAATTGACACTTGGGTGGCTGAAAATTCTGAACTCTATCATTGTTCATCTCTCATTATTAATAGAGGCCTTTGGGTTCCAAAATCTCAGTGATCAGCAACTGATGACTGAAGGGAACTGCTCTGGTCACATCTCATTAAAACTCTGAAAAGACCTTCTCAGAGTGCAGATAATGTGGAAGCATCATTTGTCCTTGAAGATGGACAAATGCCAACACCCCAAATGGCTTACAAAGAAAACCCCTCACAGGAATTCTCAAAGAGCAGCAAAATATGCTGACATGGAAGGACACTGCATGCCTAAGGTGGACAATAACATGGCTAGTTCGATTTGAAGCTTTTTACAAGGCATTGTTTCAAAAATATTCACATACACACATGTAAAAGCAAAGGAATGCCTTAATAAGGAGGTTCTATTGCATCAAGTTAGACAATTAAATGATGTAAAAATTAATATTGCCTGTGAAATCTAATTCAATGCCTCATGTGTATAACCTTGATGGCAAGCAGCTCCCAAAGCCTGTGTTCTCTTCTTCCAATTTTATCCTATTCACTAAACAAAAGAATGAGTAAACTTTAATTAAACTTTAATTCCTGCAGAAAGACATACCCAGACACAAGAACTGGGAGCACTAATAGGTCCCAAATAGCCCCATCTCAAAAATTCCTCTGCTATTCACTATTTGTGACCCTATTTCCAACACTTCTCCTCATCACTTAGCTTCTCATCATCTCATTTTCCCCTCTCACTGCTCTTCAGAGCCCTTTCTAGAATCCACCCAGTCACACTTTCTCAATTTCCTATTTGTTTTCACTCTCTTCAGGAAACCACTTCTGCAGTACCTCTGATAATTAAATATCTCATGTGATTCCATCTACTTTTCCCACTTTCACAACACTGGAGAGCGCTGACTCCAAACAAATAAAGAGCTGCTCTGTGATTTTCAATGTACCTAAAGGAGAGCCATAAGCAAGCTCTGTGTTGAGAACTGGAGAGCTGGATGGTGATGTAAGGAAAGGGATGAATCAGGTTTTGTTCAGCAAACAAAAGCATCACAGTTCTTTCCCAAGATCCCTTTGCCAGTGGGGTATAATCTAGAATACAAAGACTCGAAGTAAATAAACCAAAAATCATTGGGCTGAATAGTGGCAGAAGAATAACAGTTGCATTCAGAAAGTGGGAAATCATATGGTACACTGGTACAAGCCTCTGGTATTTATAGCATCTCACAGTGCCAATATTAACTAAATCGTCCTGAAAAAAAAAGCAACCTCCTGTAAGGAAACTACATAAATATTATTCTAACCTCCCCTTTCCTGATAAAGAAGCTGAGACAGAGACTTACTGTATCAGTGATAACTCGAAAATGTGTTTCATTTCAATCTGGAGACATTTCCATGTCTCCAGCTGAGCTGCCAGCTCCTAAAGCATTATTGAACACTGGAAATGCAGCTCTCAGTGCTGTGCCCGGAGTCACAGTGACTCAGAATCACAGAGAGCATTCAAATGCTGCATTTCTGGGGCACAGTGATGGCAGTGTCCACCCTGCTGTCTGCTCTGCTGCAGTCAAGTGGGGATGAGCAGGGCAGGAGGCTGCACACACAGCTGCATTGGGCTGGGAACACCTGGTGTTAGACTTGCAGAGTTTGACATTCTCAGACATCACTGCTTTTACCACCTGCTTAGAACAAAATATAAAACAGAGAAAGGGAACTGGGAAAAAGCTATAAATCAGAAAGTATTGCAGGAAATAGTAAAAAAGAGGTGTGAAAGGAAACTAAAAAGCATAAACCAGGTTAAATTACACTACTACCAAGCTGCATTTTAAGGATTCTTCTATTTCTAGTACAGAGCATGGACTCTGCTCCAGGTTTTTCTCTAATGTGGGTTCAATTTAGAAGTGAGGTAGAGAGGCTAGTGCATATTCAAGTGAGTTTTCTGAACTAAAAAGCAATCTGAAGGCAAAAAACCAAAACAAAAGTTAAGACCTTGAAATCTGCACTGTTGTCCCCTTCATAGTCTGCAGCCCATTAACTCTCTCCCATTAAAGTCACTGGAAAAACAAATATTTTGCATCTCTCATCCCTGCAATGTCATCACAGTTTGTTTTCTACCTCCTTAGATCACAGAGATGTGATCTAATCTCTTAATTCTCAACGCAGCATTTTGAGCTTTCCACAGTTTCCAGCTTTAAGTGATGATTTTCAAGGATTCTTACCCAGCACCCCCAGGAGCTGCTAGTGGGAATGTTGCTCTTTTACATGCAGCATGAACAGCAATTTAGGAGATGAGCTCCTAGGCTTCAGCAGTTATGCACAAGCGTGTATAGCTCAAAGTGCTCAGAAACGCATGATGTGAACATGAGGCACGGGAAAGGAGCCAGCAGGCATCAATCTGACAGGCAGAGACTTCTTTTATTCCACCCTGGAGCATCCCAGGACTTAGCAGTGCACATCAAGGTGAAAGAGAATGTGCATTTGCTTTAGAATTTCCCCACTGCTCTTCCTTCCTCCTCGTTCTGCTAATTTACCACAGTGCAAACCCAGAGAGTCCCAGCATGAAACATATTCCTCAGGACAAAGGAAAGATTATGCTGTTTGGGCTTTGAATTGTAATCATATGGTCCTAGTCAAATTACTTTACCACCTTGCACTCATTAACATTAGGATTGAGCACCACCATGTGTTTTCACAGCTAAGTAAAAGGATGTATTTATCTGCACCACATGAATGTTGTTGGGGTCAGAGCATCTTTCAAGGACATCCTAAATGCTATCCTAAAACACCAGCACCATACCAGAAATTAAATATGCATAAATATCTATAAATACCTTTTCATATTACTCCTCAAACAGAAAAAAACCTCCAAACCCTACTGCCCTGTCTTCTAGAGAGCTTTTCAAAAGCCAACCAGAAGACAATAAAAATACTTTTAAAATATTACAGCTAGAGAGATGATCATGCTCTATGTCATTTTTGTAGCCTGAATTTTTAAACAGGCCTGTAGGGTGCATAGTTTTATGACAGGGTGTGACTTTAATTACTAGTTGCAGCTTTGGAAGCTTTCCAGCACTACTGTAACACTGTGCAGAGGACAACTGTGTGCCATTCAAGCAAAAAGCAAAGCCTTGGTGACTGGGATACAAATATAGGGACTGGTTTTACGTGGATTTACGTGCAGTCAGAAACTAAACTTGGCAAGTACAGTCAGTACAGCAGTGTCCCATTTGTACCTCTGGAAACCAAAGTGGTGCTTTTACACTAAGACCTGAATATAGAACAAACTCCAAATACATATCCAGGCAGGAGAAACATTAAGTTAATATCCACTCAGGAAAGAAATCAGGCTTCTACAGAGTTTTTGTTTATACTGCCCTTCTCCACTGAGATTTCCTTACCCTACAAATGCCTCTTACAAGTTCCAGCAATCATTCTGAAAGACTTGTACTTGGTGCACAGCTCCTAACCTCTTTGCACTTTAGTTCCTTTCCCCACTTATCACCAAATTAAAAGATCTAACCTCTCAAGAGAGCATGACCTAAGGTAAGGGAGGACTGAAACCTTCACTTCCTCCCTCAAATCTGACACCATCTCTACTGATACCAAGCAGAGCTGCAGTCTCACCTCCATATGACTTCATGTAAGAAACCACACTTCACCACACAACAATTTTCTTCCCTTTAAACTACTTTTGCACTCAGATATTCTGCTCTGCAGAAGGCCATTTTTGGGCGAAGTACATATTCTTCCTTCTACATCTGTTGTCCACACACAAAACCACAGCAGCTGAAGCCAGTTCCCAAGAATCCAAACAGTGGTTGAGAAGTGACTCTTGGTTCAATGAACACAATATGCCTGTAAAGAGTCAGCTTGGGAGCTAAGAGAGTTTTGAATCATAGAATCATGGAATGGTTTGGGTTGGAAGGGACCTTAAAGATCACAGACTCATTAAGGCTGGAAAAGATCTCTGAGATCACTGAGTCCAACCTATGACCTAACACCACCATGTCAACTAGACTGTGGCACTAAATGCCACATCCAGTCTTTCCTTAAACACCTCTAGGGATGGTGAGTCTACCTCCCTGGACAGCCCCTTCCAATGTCTAATCTTCTAGTTCCAATCCCCCTCCTATGGGCAGAGACGCCTTCCATTAGACCAGGTTGCTCCAAGCTCTGTCCAGCCTGGCCTTGAACACTTCAGGGATGGAGCAGACACAGCCTCTATGGGCAACCTGTGCCAACTCCTCACCACCCTCAGAGTGAAAGAATTTCTCCCTAATATCTAATCTAAACCTACTCCCTGTCAGCCTGAAGCCATTGCCCCTTGTCCTGTCACTCCAGGCCCTTGTCAATAGTCTCTCTCTCCATCTTTCTTGTAGGCACCTTCATGTACTGGAAGGCCACAATTAGAGCCCTGGAGCCTTCTCTTTTCTAGGCTGAACAATCTCAATCTCTCATCCTTTCTTCACAGCAGAGGCTCTCCATCCCTCACATCAGCTTGGCAGCCTCTGGACTCGCTCCAACAGCTCCACGTCCTTCCTGTGCTGCGGACCCAGGGCTGGATCCAAGTGGGGTCTCAGTGGGGATTCTTGGGTACACAACAACATCCTTTCAAGGCTAACAAAGGAGAAACGACACTGATGGCAACACTGGACGTCGCCTCTAGAGCCTCCCGGAAGCCCGTGGATACACCTCCCACGCCCGCAGCGTCACAGGGATCACCCCGCGCGGGGCACGAACCGGCGGCTCCCCGC
>NW_008683201.1:0-1797 GCF_000695815.1 Acanthisitta chloris
AAGAGAAGAGAAGAGAAGAGAAGAGACCTACAGTGATCATCTACTTCAAGTGCCTGATTACCTCAGGGCTGATCCAAAGTTAAAGCCTGTTGTTAAAGGCATTGTCCAAATGCCTCTTAAGCACTGACAGGCCTGAGTCATCTACCACCTCTGTGGAGAGCCTGTCCCAGTGTCTGCCATGCAGTACAGTGAGGCAGCTGGGGCACTTCCAAGCAATGTTTAGGGGTGAACATCCCAAGGAAAGCCAGCTCTCTAAATAACCTGAAAATGAGGCTGGACATGGTGGCAATGAAGGTCAAATTGTCCTGTTCATCCTACTGCCCTGAAGTATCACTGAGGCCATGGGAACCACAGACTTCCCATGAATTCCCTCCTAAAGAACTAGAATCTACCCCAAAGATTTTAAAGACAGTGACTCTTAGAGAAGAAAATATTGTTGCAAAAAAAAAGTGTTTCTGGGACAATCAATCACATTTAGAGGCTGGGAGAACCTCCCAAACACCCTTAGGAGTGACGAAGTCCTTTTCCGCCTCACCTCTTACCAATGTGCCTCATGCCATCTGATATCAGACCTGGTGGAGCAAAGCCTGCAGTGTTGGTAAATGAGACTCACACTGTTGATGTTGGGGTTCATTTCCCATCGGAGATACCATTGATTAATGGCCTTGTCAGGAAGTGAGGGCTTGGACTCTAAATATCATACTAAGTTAGGAATTGTTTTCCTGAAATAACAGCCACAACACAGAGAGAAGTCAGAACATATATATAGTGTGTTTATATATATACATCTCAAAAAGAAACACTCAATGGCAACATTTCAGCTCACTTTAGACAGCAGCTGTTAGATACTGCTCTGGAGCTTGGGCTGTCAGGAATATCCCCATTAGAGGAGCTGGGAGGCTGATGAGACACTGAGTGCTGTGGAACAGAGAGACATTTTCTTTGTACATTAGTCACAAGAAAGATCAAGGAAAGGTTTGATCCTCTATTTGAGTAGAGGGAGAGCTACCAATAGGTGACACGAAGGTGACCAAACCTTTAATGCCCCTTTGTCATCGCTGAAAAAGCCAAAAGCAGTCAAACAATTAAACCTGGTGTTAAAAGGAAAGTCCTTAGACTTGAATATTTGCAAGGACTTGTGAGGGAAGAAGATATGTATTTGTGTTCAACGAGAGCAAATCGCTGTTGATTTAATTTAGTTCTAAAACTGGGAAAGGAGCTGTGAGGACAAACCAGGAGTTGTGTACCTGTACTTTAAGGACAAGGAAGCCACAGCAGGTGGGCACACAGCTGGGCACTGAGAGAGCTGTCAGAGGTGGTTACACAGCATGGTGAGGGCTCTGCCCCAGGACTGGCTGATGGAGTAAGAATGTGCATTTTAAAGCCATAGGAGACACCAAAGAGGCTGTTAACATATCAAAATACAGGGTTAAGTTTCAAAATGTCTTGGGAAGCTGCAGAAACTGTCTGAAGAAACAATAAGCCCCAAAGAAAGAGTAATATTCAGTAATGCTTTGGCACCAGTAGTGCTGGGAGGAACCAGTGGCTGGAAAGAAGGATTTGGGGAGAGATGGAGGAAAATATGAGCAGTTACATTCTGCTGCTACAAAAAGAACAAGCTGCATACAGGAGTCTATCAACGGGTGTTTCACCTGCTAGATATGGACCACAGCCCTCACGTTCTTCTTAGCATTGGGGAGGCCTCAGCTGGAGTTGGATTGAGGCTTGGGCTCTGCACTTCATGACAAACATGGGACAGTTGGCACAGAGAGAGAGTCATGGAGGTGACTGGAAGGC
>NW_008683201.1:1817-4642 GCF_000695815.1 Acanthisitta chloris
AGCAGAGAAGAAGGAACAGGGAGAAAACTAGCAGTGCTGAGACCACCATCACAGAGGTCTTGCCCAGTCTCTGGGGCTGGATTTGCTCCTGGGATGTTAGGTAAGCCTCCCTAAGGATAGCTAAGCACACAAGCTTCTTGTGTTGAAGACCATTCAGTGTCTTTGTCTCACAGAAAGGCAAACTTCTCTTGAGTTTCACATAGACCAAGACCACATTGCCCTAGGAGAGAGGATGGACCAGGCAGGTCTGTGAGGACACCAATGACCTTCTCGCTGTAATTGGGAAGGACTCAGTTGTTTGCCACAGCACTCTGGAATAAGTTCTGTGCCCCTTTCTCCTGTCTAGTCATAATCACAGATAGACACACTTGCATGTCTCAACAGGATGAGGGCAAATGGCTTCAAGTTGCACTAAGGAAGGTTAGCAAAAATTTCTTCATAGAAAGAGTTGGAACACACTGCCCAGGGCAGTGGTGGAGTCACCATCACTGGAAGTGTTCAAAAAGAATGGGGATGTGGCACTTGAGGACACGGTTTAGTGGTGAACATCGTGGTGATGCTGATTGATGGTTGGACTTGATGATCTTAAAGGTATTTTCCAACTTTAACAATTTTAAATGTGGCTGAAATGTTTGGCTTCATATGGTCTCCAGCAGCAGAAACTCTGGGAGCTCAGCTATCAAAGGTCTGTTCAGCAGTTGATAGAGACCCCAGAAAGCTGGCAGTGCTGTGGCTTTCACAGCAGGGACTCTGAAGAAGGACAAGGATGGTGCAGGGAGCAAGAACAGAGCCATTGCCCCCCTGTGGAGATGCATCCATGTCATTCCTGGAGAAATGATGCCACAATTCAGCAGCACTGAGATTTCTGAAGAACCCACACATTGCCAGCAAAGGCTGCACTTCTTGCAGTGCACAGGCTGAATATCCTTCAAGAGAACAAGGACACTGGAGGATTTCAGATGCAGCATTTGAAGCATTTTTGATGACCCATTCTTTACTCACATTCATTATTTAGGTCTGACTGTTTCAGAAACCTGATGGTTTCTCCTCGTTCTTAAAGGCAGATGCTGATGCTGATGCTGAGCTGGAAGTTTTTCATCTGCTGTTTACATTGAATTGACCTCTGTGTCTCCTCCTAACATGAGCACTGAAATATAGGAAGACAAATCCAGAGTCCTCATTCTGTTCTGAGGGGGCAGAAGTTGTGCCTTTCCTACGATTGGTACATTGGTGTAATACAAGTTTTGTCTTTATCTCACTGGACATCTGGGCTGATCTCTTTGTTTCATCAGCGCCTTGATGCTCCTCAGAGTCCACTCTGCTCTTCCTCTGTGGCATCCTTAGACCTCATCTAACACTTCACTATTTTTGATCAAGCAAGACCAGCTCTATAGAATCATAGAATCAGAATATTAACATGTTGTAATGGACCCTAGAGATCATCCAGCCCCAACCCCCTGCCCTGGGCAGGGACACCTCCCACCAGAGCAGGTTGCTCAAGGCTTTAGCCAACCTGGCTGTGAACACTGCCAGGGTTGGGACAGCCACAGCCTCCCTGGGCAACCTGGGACAGTGTCTCATCACCCTCACAAGAAATGTGCATTTTGCTACCTATTTTCTGCACCAAAACCTCACCAGGCAGAGATGGATCCTGCCAGCAGCTGCACCTCTGGTTCCAGGGGGTTATAATGGCTTAAATGGGGCAGAATTTGGTCCCATAGGCAGGCAGATAGTGGGGGACACTGATGTTTCCGTGTAACAGTTGCTTTAGCCCATGTTTTTTATTTTACAGGTTTTAATGTGTTCATTGTCATTTCTTGCCCTGGCAGAGCCTCTAAAGGTTGCACGTCAGAGAAGCACAGAGGAGAATGTCAATCTTGCCCATGCTCTGTCGATGGAGATAGTATTTTCTGACCTGTCTGGGAGGGAAAGACAGCGACAAGTCTCATCCTGCAGCTGCAGGTACGTAAGAAACAGCCTTTTACCTTTATAACAAGTCTGAGCTGCAGCTTGAATTCAGGGGAAAAAAAATGACTGATGGGGACCTAACAACCTTTGGTATTTTAGTTCTCATTTTACAGTATCCATAGGCAATTAACATTCTGCAACCTCCTTTAGAAGCTCTTGTGCTTCTTTAGCAATACTCATGTTCCTTTTGGGAAGCTGACAGGCTCTGCCAAGGCACTGCCTCACTTCAGAGCTGTTCTTACCCAGTCAGGAGGAAATAGAAAATAGAAATCTTCCTGTTTCTGAGGCACAATGTAGCTCCAGGGGTGTTTTTGTGGTTGTGTTCCTGAAAACCAGAACAGCTCATGGCTCAGGTTCAAAGGGTTATGGTGAATGGGATTCTATCAGGCTGGCACTGGTCACTGGTGGGTTCCACAGGGCTCCAGCTCAGGCCCAGTGCTCTTCAACATCTTCAGAAATGACTTGGATGCAGGACTTGAAGGACTATTAAGTAAATTCACAGATGACACAAAACTGGGAGAAGTTGTTGACTCCCTTGAAGGCAGAGAGTCCTTGCAGAGACACCTAGACAGAATAGAGGGTTGGCCAATCACCAACCAAATGACATTTAACAAGGGCAAGTGCCAATTCTGCCTCTGGGATGGGGCAGCCCTGAGTGTACCTACAGACTGGGGAAGGAGAGGCTGGAAAGTAGTGCCAGGGGAAGGGCCCTGTGGGTCCTGGCCGATGGCAAGTTGGATATGAGCCAAGAGTGTGCCCTGGCAGCCAGGAGGGACATCGTGCCCTGGGGGACATCAGGCAAGGCATGGCCAGAGGGAGAGGGAGGGGATTGTCCTGCTCTGCTCTGTGCTGGGGCA
>NW_008683201.1:4877-34114 GCF_000695815.1 Acanthisitta chloris
CCTGGGGGAATGGCTGGAGCAGGACAGTCCCCTTCCTTGACCAGCTGGCAATGCGTTGCCTGATGGCAAGGATGTGGAGAACACTGCATTCCCTCAGGTCATGGGCAAGAGCTGGTTACTGCCATCCCTTCCCATGGGAGCAAGAGGAGAGGATCATCCTTCAGGGGCTGCTTATCCCCAGACCAGACAGTCTTGAATAAAGCTAGATATTTTTTGACAAAACCCAGTTTCTGTCTTGTGAAGGACCAATCACATCCCTGAAAGTGTTCCACACCAGGTTGGAGCAACTTGGGTTAGTGGAAGGTGTCCTTGCCCAGGACAGGGGGTGGGATGAGATGAGCTTTAAGGTCCCTTCTAACACAAACCATTCTATGATGAATCCTCCCAAACCAGGAGCTGTCAGGGCCGTGTCCACTTTCACTCTGCTTCTGGCACAACTGAAGTTGTCCAAACCAGCCCAGACATTGTGATTGCCAGTTATGTATGGTAATCCACCATGATTTGCCTTCCCTACAACCCTGTGAGCACTATTTGCCTGTTTGCCTCTTCCACATTAAAGTGTTTGCCACTTGTGCTGTATAATCCTTCCCTCTTACAGAAAATAGATTAATATACAAAATAGCATCACAAACAGCAGGATCTGATAGACTCAATTGGCTAAATGACTGATGGCAGAGTTTTTCTCTAAATCAGAAGTCATTATGCCAGGTACAGCATGGAATGAGGAGTGAGATTCAGGGTGGAATGAGGAGCAAGGTTTGGTGGTGTCTCTGTGTGTGCAAATGTGTGTGTGTGTTTATAAGACACTTGAGGGTGTTTTTTTTAAACCAGCTCAGCATGCAAATATATATATTTCTGCTGAAATCATGTTCAAACAGTGAAAGCAGAACCAGATGGATTGAAAATATAAATACAGGGCTTAATAAATATTTTAGCATCAAAGATCTCAAAAATGTCAGCTTTCAAAACAGGGAAATTCAGCCTCAGGAGGACCAAAATATTTAATCACTCTCAAGAAATTCTTGAAAGGGAATCTCTTTCCATCAGATTCCTTTAAAGAGAAGAATGAATTTCCAGGTGCTGTGAGCTATATTTACTTTAATCAAAATCAGCCAGTCAGTTAAAGGAGATAGAATAATCAGTGAGGTCATTATTAAGTGAGATAACAACTGCTGAATGAATGCTCTCATTAATCTAATTATGAGGTGGAATAAGATCTTACTAATCAGGCTGTTAAGTGAAGCACTGGAAATGTGAGGCTGTAATCACAGTTGTGTGAGCCACACCAGGCTCCAGACTCCAAAGCTGTGGGGAGTCAGTGGGAATCACGTTCCTCACAGCCACGTGGGGATCCTGAGCCCATCTGCACAGGTGCACACAGGCAGGGCAGGACCTGAATTGGTGAGGGACATTTCAAAATTGCCTGAATGGCTCCCTCTGAATGTCTGCTCCACCTCACAGCATTACAGTCACAGGATGGGTCAGGCTGGAAGGGACCACAGTGGGTCACTGGTCCCACCTCCCTGCTCAAGCAGGGCCAGCCCAGAGCACATGGCTCAGGATTGTGTCCAGATGGTTCTGGGATATCTCCAGTGAGGGAGAATCTACAGCCTCTTTAGGCAATCTGCTCAGTGCTTGGTAACTGCATAATGAAGAAGTTCTTCCTCATATTCAGGTGGAACTTCCTAGGCATTAGTTTTGGCCCATTGCCTCTTGTTTTACTGGTTGCAGCACTGAGCAGAGCCTGATCCAACCTCTTGGCACCTTCAGACACTTGCATACATTAATGAGGTCCCTCTCAGTTGTCTCTTCTCAAGGCTAAACAAGCCCAACTCCTCAACTTTTCCTCCTAACTGAGGTGCTCCAGTCCCTGCAAAATTTTTGTTGCCCTATGCTGGACCTGCTCCAGGAGCTCCATGTCCCTCTGGTCCTGAGGAGCCCAGACCTGGACACAATACTCCAGACGTGCCTCAGCAGGGCTGAGTCCAGGGGCAGGATCACATCCCTTGTGAGGGACATCCAAACCCACTCTCCCCTGTCTCAGCAAGACCCATCCTGTCTGTCACTGTCAGCAAGCAGCACGAGGGTCCCAGAGGATGCTGTCAGGCAGCAGGAGGTTTCTCAGCTGCTCTGACCTGTGTCTCCTGCACATCTCAGCCTTTTCCTTCACCACTTTTTCCTCTCAGTTGGTGGTTGCTGGTGATTTACCAGGGTCAGTGTTCCTGGGCCAGGGTGAGGATGATCATTAAGAGTGGTGCTTCTCTGAGATTGCTCTGCTCAGGAGGGAGAGGAAAACTTCTGCATCTCTAAGTGGTGTCAGGTGAGTGAGGAATCCTTGCTTGGCTTTAGATGTATACTAACAAATACACACATGGGAGCTTGATGAAAAGATAAAATGACATATCCCTGAATGAGCTTTCCAAAAAGCATCACAGGGTTTTAAATATTTGAGAGGAAAGATAACATTGTACAAATTGTATAAAATGAGGCTGTACCATTGCACCAGGCAGGAATGTGATTCAAGGGGAGCAAAGGTTTATCTCTTGCCTAGGTGTGCTCATATACCTCACCCAGCACCTTGCTGCATTCTTAGTTCCCAAACTCCTTTCAATTCTGACATAATTGTTAGGAAGTGCAGGGACAGGACAAGGAGCAATGGGGAGAAATTGAAAGGGGGCAGTTTAGATTAGATCTCAGGCAGAAGTTTTCCCTGTGAGGGTGGTGAGACATTGGCCCAGGTTGCCCAGGGAGGCTGTGGCTGCCCCAACCCTGGCAGTGTTCACAGCCAGGTTGGGAGCAACCTGCTCTGGTGGGAGGTGTCCCTGCCCAGGGCAGGGGTTGGGACTAAATTATCTCTCAGGTGCATTCCAACCCCTAAAATTCTATGATTCTGTGGAGGGGGAACCCAATGGTGAGCTGCAGTCCAGGGGCTGAGGGGTGCTGTGATGGGGCTGGCAGGGATGCTCCAGCTGCAATGGGCAGGCACTGCTACCATGGAAAAAAATCCCACCACTGGGTTCCCTCTCCACAGAGCAGGAGCCAGAGCTGGGTCAAGGGGAAGTGAAGCAGGACAAGGGTGATGCATACTCCAGGTGCTGCTGCAAGAGTTGTCTGGGTGGGCAGGACAGTTGGGGAACATCTCTTTGGGGGCCTGAGGGCATGGTCAAATCCTGATATCCTACTGCCACCAACACAGCTCCCTTATTAGAGTGGGTGTGAGTGCTAGATGAAGAGTAGAGCACTTAAGATAAAGCAAATCCCCATTATTAAACATTCCCTTCCACCCTTTACCCAATCACATAATACTGATCCTCTTCCTATTTCGCCTTGGGAAAGCCACGGTGGGTTCAAATTAATAGCAATTCATTGCAAGCTCCTAATTAACCAGGCTGGGCCATAGTACTTCAGCCAGATAATTCCCCAATATTTAGCCATTAGTTCTGTCCAATTTGGCCTGCTGCTGCTACTGCTGCTGCTGCTGCTGCTGCTGCTGCTGCTGTTGCCAAGGTTTGCCTCATAAACAATTACCCTGAGTGCCACATGTCCCAGTGGACATCTCCACTCTCCCTGGCACTTATCTCATCAGGCCTCTCTGCCCGAGCTGGGGAGACAGTTTGACATTTGACATCCCTGTGTGTAAAAAGCAAAGGGGCAGCCAGAAGCCCAGCAAGGACTTTTAATTATGGCTGAGCACACACACAGCCCTAGCACAGCTCCTTCCTGACAAGCAGCGCCCACGTTTCGTGCTTCAAGGACAGTTGCTGCTCATCCAGGCTCCTGCTGTCCTCTGCTTCAACTTGGGTTTGATTTGCACAGGAGAATGTGACCTGGAGAGAGGGATAGGGCAGAGGATCAGGATGAAGTTGATATTTGACTCTGTAGAGAAAAAATGGAAGCAAAAATGCAGAAAAGAAAGGCCCAGACAGTGTTTTAGGGTTGACCTCCTGTATGCAAAGCCCTTGGGGAGCTGCAGGTCTTTTTGCCTGCTGACCCCCAGCAGAACATGAGGAGGGGGAGGTGCAGAAGGACATCTTGTGGGCAAGATTTAGAGCCTTAATGCAGGATGTTCCCATAGAACCATAGAATCATCAAGGTTGGAGGAGACCTCTAAGAACATCAAGTCCAACCATTAACCTGTCAATGCTGGAACCACTAAACCCTAAACCAGATCCTCCAGTGCCTCCAGACACCTTTGAAACACCCCCAGGGATGGTGACTGCACCACCTCCCTGGGCAATATTCCAGTGCTTGAACACCCTAACAGGGGAAAAAAATCCTAAGATCTAAGCATCTAACATCTAACATCCTAGCCACATTCCCTTAGACCTGCCTAGGTGGACCAGGTGTTGCAATTGCAACTTTTGGAGATGGTGAGCCAAAAACCTGTTTTCCTGTTTACTTTTAAGCAAACTCCACCAAAGGGTTGTGTATTACATGAAGAAACTTTTATAGTTGAAAAGGTTTGACTCACATTAATGCATAAGAAAGGCTGAAATTCCCTGGAAGAGAGTCTCAGGAGATTCAGAAGAGAAGCAGAGAAATGTGCATTTTAATATAATATTCTTTCAGATTCCCACATAAAACATTGCATGTTTTGTGCTCAGGGTGGCAGCTCACTTTTATTGCAAAATAAACAAGTGCAGGTTTAATGGAAGGGCACTTGTTGACACACTCATTTCTCACTGGAGAAACAGAGGCAGAGCACAGGTAAATCCCTCAGACAAGTGTGTTTTAAGATAAAAGGCTAATGATGCTTTGTATTCCTGAACTGATGGTGTGACTACCTCAGATAAATCGATGGAGGTGGAATAGATCAAGCTGTCTCTAGGGCAAGTAGTGAGGGGGCACCAGTGGGCACTGTGGGGACACAGGGAAACCAAACTCTATGAGATAAGGTTTGGCTATGGCAATTGGCTGTGATTTTTAAGCAAGACAAGAAATGTTGTCACTGCTAAAATACTGCACTGGTATGTAAAATGCTCCACCCCTGCCCCAGGTCATTCTCCCAGCAAACTGGGGTCAGTAACACTTGCTCCTAATCAGAAGCATCTTCCAGTTTAGGTCCTATCTCCACTCTTCGCTATTTGTGGAAAAAGAGTGAGTCCCCTGACATGGCATGAAAGGCACTTTGGGGTGAAGTTAGATACAGCTCTGTGGTCCTTCCAAATGACTGTCCTTTCTTTGCCTCTTCAGTCAGAATTCAGTCTCTTGCCCCATCCCTGGAAGTGTTCTAGGCCAGGCTGGAGCAGCCTGGTCTAGTGAGTGTCATCCCTACCCATGGCAGGGGTTGGAACAAGATGAGGTTTAAGGTCCTTCCAGCCCAAACCAGTGTGGGTTTCTGTCATTCTATGATCAGGTTCTCTTGGAAACCAACAAAAGGAAAGGACATTTCTTGCTCTTGTCACTGGAGGTGCTTCAGTACAAGTAGAGAGCTTGGGACATCTTCTGTCAGTGTCAGCATCATGTTCTGGCAGGCAAGACTCAGTTCATGAGATGCCTTTTCAGGCTGGAGTATCCCAGATGTTCCTCCCTTGAGTGGAACACAACTTCCTCATGACTCAGCTCAGCAGGGAGTGATGCAGCATTATGTCTGGATTTGCCTGGCAGAACCAGTCACTAACAAATCCCCTTCTTTCGAATGATTTTAGATCAGACAGATGGAGGACTCACTTTATTAGGTTGCAAATCAGGCTCTGGATTTCAAAGGGCAAAGGACAATAAGCCAAATGAATGAAGATGACTGTCCTGAGCAGCTCAGGGGCAGAAGTGAGGAAGTTGTGGGAGTTTATTGAAATCAAATGCACAGAAATATCTGGCTTGGTTTTCCAAAGGGAGGAAATCCTGGAGGATTGGCTTCCAATTAATAACTCCATCCAAAAGTCTGTTAGGACCAAAGAAAGAGGCTTCAAGGACAAGAAGAAAGAACTGAGCATAATAATAACAATAAACCTGCATCTTGATTCTCAGAAAGTGTAGGAAAAGGGTGACAATTGATAAAAATCAAGCTGAGCTCAAACCAAATTGAGGCAGATTGTAAAGGACTCAGTTGTGCTATGAATAAGAAAGACAGAGATTTGCTGGTCAGGGGCACTGAAGATCAAAGATCATCTGGATATAGCCCTAAAGCTACATATGTAATTCATGTCAGTCCTCAGTATGGAAGGAAATGCTGAGTGTAGCCACAACAGAAGGATGAGGGGATGAAAACAGAACTGGTGGTATCCAAGGAGAAGCACCTTTTGAACAACTCAATGCACTGGAGCTGATAATCTCAGCCTCAGACATCTGAAAATAACCAAACATCAAATTCAGGACCAGTAACAATTGTTTCAAATACATTACTAAGTTGAGAGTGGCACAGGAGGAAGAGAGAGGAGGCAGAGGAGTTCCCAGGGCAAAGAAAGAGAGGGCACAGGCACCTCTCTGCTGGCTGGTTTGATCCCCGAGCTGTCTGAGCTGTTAGAGCCAATTTGGGCAGAGAAGAGATGAAGATGGGAGAAATGAAAAGAGGTTAGAGCCCAATGCAGGTTTATTAAACTAGATGGTGTAAGACTAAGCTGATAACTTTAAATAAAGAAGTGGTTTTCTTGGTGAAGAAATGTAGTGTCTCTAACTATTCCCTGGAGGAAAACTTGTGATTCTGCATTGTATCTAAAGTACAGTTAGGGACAACCAGGACCAGTCTGATTTAGGAGATCAGGTAGAGCACAGCTGCAAGGGCTGAGTGGAGAGAAGCCACTGGGGCAATTGTTCCCCATTCAAATGTACTTAATATCTCTGTTTATAAATAGCACAAGAAGCAGTATGTGATGTGACCATGGAAAAGGCAAATGTCAGGCTGGGATGTGTACTTAATATCTCTCGTTATAAATAGCACAAGAACCAGTATGTGATGTGACTATGGAAAAGGCAAATGTCAGGCTGGGATGGCTGCAGGTGAACTCAGGAATTACAGGGGTGACATGACCAGACACACTGGGCATCACCTGGAGAGCTGGGCTGGAGCTCTCCCAGAGCCACAAGTGTGACCAGCTGCCTGCAAAGAAGAGATGATACAGATGTGTCACCATGCAGGAGCTGATAAAAGGTGGATAAATGGGTTTCTCTTCAGACAATGGGATGAATTTGCCCCAGTATCTATCTTTGCCCCTGTTTGTGAATATTATCCTCTTATTACAAGATGGAGAAATCATTAATTAACCAATTAATTAAACTTTCCTTGCTTTTTATTCCAGTTCAACTTGCAATTTAAAATGGGCATGGCAGCTAAGATAACAGCAATTAGGAAGGCAGAAGGTATGTACTGGGATTTCCAGATGAACTTGGTGACTTAGAGAGACAAAATATTAAAATAGAGGCCCTGGTCTGCTATATCAGAGTCATTTCATTCTCCTTCTTAGGGCTCCAGGAGCATTAAAGTCCTGTAGCTAGAAAAAATGAAGGATTCCTATTTTCCCCTCAATGGTAGGTGAGAGTTCCTGTCATGTCTGGGGCTAATGATCCTATGTCTGTCACAATTCAGAGCCTCCTCGCTGATTAATGTCAAAATAACAATTTCTGGGCTTTTTGCATGCTTGGAAACTTTTCAGAATCACCTTCTCAGCAAGAATCACTTTTTTTTACCCTTATATTTATGCAACAGATTACAGTGACTTTAAAATGTGAATGAAGATGGAGTTTAGGACATTGGACACTGTATAATATATTCACTCATCTGCATATGAGGATTCAGAATGCAACAAATGATCATTTGTTTTTATTACAGGAGGAGCTGACAGAACTTCTTTACCCTTAGGTTGCCTGACAGCTCCTTTTAAAACATTGTTCTGAGTCACTTAAAACCTTGCCAGGTCTTAAGCATTTTGCCTGCAATTTTCCAAGCTGAGTTCCTGCCTCAGATGGATCCCTTTATAGACACTTTTGGGGGAACTGAATCTCAAATGGGTCCATCGTTTCTTTGGATGCAATTAAGGGCAATATATTGCTAGGCTAATGTTTAAAAGCTCCTAAAGTTGTTTTTGTTGAGTAGCTTTAATACCTTCCTGGTTTGGAGCAATGTTGAGAGACATGACAGCCTGGCTGTGTGTTACTGTTCCACGTTTATATGTCCTATGGATCACAGGAAAGAGAAATTCATGTTTATTTTAGAAGTTCATGATGGTGCAGCTAAACTGCCTGGAAGTCTGAGTAGGGCTGGGGTGGGAGTCTTGTCTCCAGGATAAACCTTGTCCCCAGGGGCAGTGGGTGGTGTGGAGGGGAGGATGAGCATCCTTCTTCCTTCATCCCTGTGGGCCCCATCAGTGGGTGGGACGAGGGGCTGAGGCAGTGGGAACACAGCTGGGACAGGACAGTGTGTGGCTCCTCTGTGCCAGCTCACTGTGTTCCCAGGGCACACAGGACAGAAGTATCATGGAAAACAACAGGGAATGATGACATAATGAAGGGTCTTCTGCAAACGGGTGGGGGGAAAGGGCAGGTTTCCACTTCTGCTGCCTCAAAATACACTTTCCCAAGGATTTTTGAATAGGGGCACTCTTCAGGATCTCCAGGGCTATGATCCTGGAGGAAAATAGAGGTTGAAGATGTACCTGCTCATTGCAGGTGGACTTGATGCCCTTTAAGGTCCCTTCCAACCCAAACTATCCTATGATCCTATGATTTGTGCTGGAAGCTGCTGGTTCTGCTGCTAAAGTAGATTAGGATAGATCCTATTGTTTTCTTGCTGCCATGCAGCTGATGCCTGGATCTTCCCTGTTGAGGCTGAGCCATCACAGCTGTCCCTGCAGCTTTGAGAATCACGAAGGAGCAGCAAACATGAGCCAGAGGTGACTCAGATGCCCATTGCCATCCTGCTGCCACCTCTCAGGGTGGGCATGGACATCCCCCAAGACCACTGGCAGAGCAGGAAGGTATTAGAGCTACTCAACCAAAACAACTTGAAGAGGTCATTGCTCTGACCTCACTGCAAAGGGAAAAGCTCCACTGGCAATGCCAAGATGATTGGAGCAGGGAAGGGCTTTCTTAGAGTGAGGACAGGGGGACATAAGTGGGGATGGCTTGGCTAGGTGGTGGTGTGCTGTGGGAATTGCTGAGGTCATTGCCAAAATGTGTGATTTCCTCCTCCCAGGACTCCAGGTGATGAAGGAGCTGGGAGAGGGCACAGTGCTGGGATTGGGATGGTGCCAGTGCACACAGACTGTGCCTGCACAGCTTTGCTGGGGGATGAAATACAACTCCTGGGTGTTTCCTGCAACCCTTTTTATTTAAAAATGACAAAACCACTAATTAGAATTTTCTCTCTGCATTTGGCTTTTGGAAAAAAAAGATAAATTAAAAATGTATAAGCCCCTCTGTAGTGCCTATGTATATTTTATTGCTGCATAATTGGGATCTTCATTAGTTCCCTGGGTGGTGAAGTGACAGGTTTTTCATGTGCTACAGACACTAATGCAGTGTGATACACTTCTCTTTTCCTTTTTATTCCAAGATTCTCCTTCCTAAACGCACACAAACTCCCCCTAATAAGGACTCGTGTACCTTTTGGGGGGAACTCTGCTGCAGCGTCACTGCCAGGCAACATCTGATTGCAGCACAACTCAGGGCGAGGGGGACACACACAATTGGAGACTGAGAAAGTATTAATTATGGTAATCCCAAGCCCCAGGGTATAATTGCTGCTGCTCTCAAACAAAATGGTACTTTTATCTAAATGGCTAAAGTGGGAAAAGCACAATCCAGTTTGATTTAGTGTCGGGGCCAGGCTGGGAGGGGAGGGCATGGTGCTGGGCATGGCACTGCTGCCCTGCTCTGGGGAACACAGGGATGCAGGAATCGTGGCCTGGCTCAAGACCAGTGTGGCAGCAGCACTAGGGCAGTGTCATCCCCCTGCACTGGGCACTGGGGAGGTCCCAGCTCAGTGCTGTGCTCAGCTTTGGGCACTCACTGCCCAAAGGCCATTGAGGCACTGGAGCGAGTCCAGCCAAGGGCAGCGAGGGCAGCAAAGGGCAGAGCACATGGGCAAGGGCTGAGGGAGTTGGGGTTGTTCAGCCTGGAGAAGAGGCTCAGGGGTGACCTCCTGGCTCTCTGCAACTCCCTGACAGGGTTGGAGAGAGGTGTGGGATGTCTCTCCTGCCATGGCTGAGGGAGAGGAGTAGAGGGAATGGCCTTGAGCTGAGCCAGGGCAGAGTCAGATTGGATGTTAGGAGAAATGTTTTCCCTGTCAGGGTGTTCAGGCACTGGAATATTGCCCAGGGAGGTGGTGCAGTCACCATCCCTGGAGATGTTTAAGAGGTGTCTGGATGTGGCACTGGAGGATCTGGTTTAGGGTTTAAGGGTTCCAGCAGTGACAGGTTAATGGTTGGACTTGATGATCTTAGAGGTCTCCTCCAACCCTGATGATTCTATGACTCCATGATTCTATGGTTCTATGAACAGGGATTTTCCCCACTCCAGAGGCGCCTGACCCACCTCCAATACAGGCAGGAGGGAGAGTAGAGGAGGGAGTAAACTTCCAGGAGGAACACCATCACCCCTGTGAGGGAAAGGATAATCCCAACCCATTCCTTTTCCCCATTTTCGGCCAGAATTGAGGGCTCTTATTCCCTGAGGAACCTGCAGGAGCTGCTGAGAGCAGCTCTCAGCCAGTCAGGTTTCATATTGCTCCTGCTCCCTCATGGCTGTTAGAGGTTGGTCACTGATGGTTTCCCTGTTCTGAGGCGAAGGAAAACCATGTCTTTGTGGCCCAGAAGTGCAAAGTGAAAAATCCACGTCACATAAGGATGTTGAACCACATAATCATAGAATCACATTTGTGGTCCATGTTAACATGAGTTACATTAACTTGGCAGAGTTATCCTTTGCGTTCTAGTTGCTTCTTTTATGCTCTTTATAACCATGACCTAAATGACTTTTGTCTGTTTAAAGTTACCAAATGATGTTCCAGAGCTTCTAACACAGTTTCTTTCAAAGGTATTCCCACCACTTTCAATAATTTCACCCTTCCAGCCATTCCCTTTCAATTCCCTTTTAACTAGTCTCCTGGTTTTTTGTGAAGTTTCCCTTTAAACTGTATCACAGTGGTTGCTGCTTTCTTCCCCCTCTCCTACAGAGTATTGAACTCCAGTCTATTAGGGTCACTCTTATGTGGTGATGGGTTTGATGGTTAGACCTTGAACGAGGTCTCCTGACTGCTCCAGACTGAATCAAAGGTTGCTTCTCCTCTTTCCTGCACTCTGAACAGTCCTTCACACTGCCTGAAAATGGAGTGTCAGCACCTCAGCCCTTTGGAACAGTCACTGATCACCATGGGGGGAATTGAGGGCTACTCCTATTGTCATGTTTCCAGCCCTGACAGACCACCTGACACTGCTCAGTGTTTGATGATCCCATGCACCATCACAGAGTTGTCCCTACCCATGGATATGGCACAGCCACCAGGCAACCTGTGCCACTGTCTCACCACCTTCACAGCAAAAACTTATTCCTGATATCTCACCTAAATTTTCTTCTTTCAATTTCTCCCCATTCCTCCTTGTCCTGTCCCTGCAGTTCCTAACCCAGAGTCCCTCTGCAGCTTCCCTGGAGCCCCTTCAGCTCCTGGCAGGTTGCTACCTATTACAATATCAATAACATGTATTAAAAATCCACATGAAAGCACAAGAAGTCTCAGTCTCCCATTTTAGGATGCTGAGGTATAAGGTGAGAGACAGACAAATGTTAAAATGTTTGGATCTAATAGATGTTGCTTGATATTACTCTGCCATGCTGAGGGACAGAAGAAATACATCAACATGCCATGACATATGTGCCCAGGGAGGCTGTGGCTGCCCCAAGCCTGGCAGTGTTCACAGCCAGGTTGGCTAAAGCCTTGAGCAACCTGCTCTGGTGGGAGGTGTCTCTGCCCAGGGCAGGGGGTTGGGGCTGGATGAGCTCCAAGGTCTGTTCCAACCCCTTAACATACTTTGATTCAGTGATTCTCAGCTGTGCAGCTCCTGGAGAATAAGGTTTTCATGAAGTGCTCAGAGTCTCTCCAGGCTTCTCTCTCTCTCTTACAAAAAAAGCAGTGTATGTCTGAAAAGCATTTGTAATTATCATACAGTGCAGCACATTAGCACAGATATAGCTACAGTTCTGTCACTTTGTAGTGATAATAGTATATTGTTGGGATTGTGTTTCGCCTACAATGACAGCACTAAAGGCACAGTAATGTCTGGCAGCACTGACGCAAAGATACAGCATTATTTGACAACAAATTTGGGGGTAAATACAACAGATTTATGGCATGTGCAGTGTACACTGTGGGATCAGAGCACAACACAGTCCTTCATCCTTATGCTTATTCCTCCAGGTCCTACCCCTGGGTCAGGGCAATCCCAGACACACCTACAGGCTGGGGGAGATGTCACTGAGAGCAGCCCTGGGAGAAGGACTTGGGAGTGATGGTGGTGAAAAACTTCCCATGAGCTCAGTCTGAGCTCAGCCCAGAATACAATCCAGTCCTGGGCTGCAGCCAGAGGAGTGTGGCAGCAGGTGAGGGAGGGGATTCTCCCCCTCTGCTCTGCTCCTGTGAGACCCACCTGAAGTCCTGCACACAGCTCTGGTGTCCCCAACATGAAGCTGTTGGAGCAAAGCCAGAGGAGGCCACAAAGCTGATCAGAGCACTGGAGCACCTTCCCTATGAGGACAGGCTGAGAGAGTTGGGGCTGTTCAGCCTGGAGAAGAGAAGGTTGTGTGGAGACCTCAGAGCAACCTGCCAGGAGCTAAAGGGGCTCCAGGGAAGCTGCAGAGAGACTCTTGGTTGGGAACTGCAGGGACAGGACAAGGAGCAATGGGTAATGAGTCTATAGCTCAGCACCACTGGCTGGTCCCACTCCCTGGCTGGGCAAGTGTCTGCAAGAGCATTGCTAACAAGTGACCCCTGAAGCAGCTCAGGAGGCAGAAACCCAACATGAACAGCCTGCAAGAGAACCTTGCTTGCATTTTTCCACACTTCCCTTGCTTCATTTAGCAACAAGGTAAAAATCCTGACAGTCCTGAGGGAGCTCCTCACACCTACCTCCATCCAGATGGTGGTGAGGCTGTGCTCTACTCATCCACCCACTCTGCCAATAGCTGAGAAACATCAACCATATGTTTTTACAACCGATTGGAGAGATTTACTGGGGGTTCAGCTGTATCTGACACAAATTTTCTACAGTCCACAACCCCTGGAAATAGTAATCCTAAAGATGTTTAGCTGTGTCCAAGCTTGGAAACAGGAGGCTGGAAAGGTAAGGAATCAGTCTGATTGCATTCATGGGTGGTCCTACTTTCTCTGGACTCTAATATCCTTATTTTGCATTTTAGGATAACACAAAAGCCACAATGTGTCAAAAACAGCAGAAAGAGGTGAAGAAAGTCTTTGATGCCTCTAAGAAAACTTTCCCTTAAGCATCACCAATGGCTCTTGGGTCTTCCCTCTGTTCATTTTTCTTCACTCCATCTTCCTGACAACTCCCTGTGCCATTGGCTATGGAAAAGGAATGGAATAGAAGACTTAATTTGGCTTTTTGCTGTTGGGTGAGCTCTGCCTTCCTGTGCCCTCTGAGGTCATCTGTTTGCACCTCACCTGCAAGGGGCACCATAAACTCCTCTCAACTGCTTCTTCACATGAGTTTTCCTTCCTCGAGGAGCTTGTGATTATGTCATTTTTAAGACCTAAAATGAGGTGGCTTTGCCTCCTCCCCATCCTGGTGTAAAGGTTATGTTTTTCAGTAGCAAATTAAGATTGATTGTTCTAATTCTTCTGGCATTTTCCAGCTGCTTTGTCACACAAAGTCACCTCTTTGGCACCCTCATGCTAAACCTTTCTGAGACACTGCTGCCAGGAAATGTGATATTCAACAAGTGACTTTCAAAGAAAGGTCTGGGGTTCCCTGTGCCATGGCCTCTGGTGGGTTTGCAGCCAGCTGGTGACATTTTCCTCCTGCAGCTCAGCTCAGGAGAGCTGCACAGGAAAACACACCAGGCATCTTTCCTGGTGTGGGCTGGCTGAACCTCCACAACCTGCTCCAGGTTTCCAGAATCAGGGAGGACTGAAGAAATGGAGGTGCTCCATGCCAGCCTTGCAGACATCCATCAGACACCGACACAGACCTGCAGCTCCTTGGATACTTCTCTCAGCTGGAGCCTGGTGACCTCTGCATATGTTAAAGACAAACATGAAGTAAAGAAAGCTCAAATGTAGCTCCTGAGTGGTCTGGAGGTGCTTAACCTTGATCCAGGTACCAGGGCAGGAGGTGGGGACAACACCATGAACACTATTTCTATTGCTACAGGTGTACATTGGCTGTCACATCTGAGGAGTGTCCCAGAGACCTTGGCCACTAACGTCACCCCAGGGTGCACCCACTGACTCCTTTTGCCAGGCTGGGAGAGATCAGACCTGCATATGTGTCACATGTCTATGTGCAGTGCTGGTGGAACCAGCACATCATGTATGAGCTACAGAGGTGGCCAAGCTTCCCTGGGGCATCCTGACCCAGTTGTGTCCCAGCAGGTCTTGCAACTTTGCTGCCCCCCACATATTCCATCACTCCCACATCTATCCCAACCCTGGCAGGGTTCACAGCCAGGTTGGCTAAAGCCTTGAGCAACCTGCTCTGGTGGGAGGTGTCCCTGCCCAGGGCAGGGGGTTGGGGCTGGATGATCTCTAAGCTCCATTCCAACCCCTTAACATCCTATGATTCTATGACCTTTACCCCTCCACAATGCACTTGTCCCCACCACATGCCTCTCCTTTCTCCCTCCCATGGCATCACAGTTGTGGCAGGCTGAGGAGAGCTCAGCTCAGCTTAACATCTGGATCAATATGCAGCTGTTTGGTGCTGCCCACCATGATTCCTTGGAACTTCTCCAGGAAGATGAGGCAATTGCAGCTGAGCTGTTCCAAGCAGCTTTCCTTAGCCCTAGGCTGCTGATCTGGGTATAACTGGCCCATGTGATGTCCTGGTGTCTTTGGTGGGGGCAGTCAGTAGAGGAGCAGAACCTTTGGAGGTAAGGCATTTACCCACAAGTTCCTCTGTGGAATTTGGGGAGCCAGAACACTCAGATCTGTGGAATGCATTCCCTCCCACCAGCGACCTGAGCTGCAGCGCAGGAGATGCCTTTGGCTTCTCTGTCCTCTCCATGGGATGTGAGGTGAAGCTCCTCTGGGGTTTGTCTGTGCTGGGGCTTGTGCCTACTTAGCATAAGGTGCCACATCAACATGGCTAAGGAGAGGTGCAGCAAGTTCTCTCTTCCCTATCAGCCAGGCCTCTTCCAGCTTGCTTAAGAAAATGAAGAAGGTTACGCTTGTTTGAAATAGGTCACTGAAACCACACTAAAACCACCTTTGCATTGGCTGAATTGATTTAGCTGGACCAGTTCAACCCCACATGATAGCAGCCACATAAATCCTCCTCAGTGAGAACTTCTGTTCCTCCTAATCATGGAATCATAGACTGATTTGGGTTGGAATGGACCTTAAAGCTCATCTCATTCCACTCCCTACCCTGGGCAGGGACACCTCCCACCACAGCAGGTTGCTCAAGGCTTTAGCCAACCTGGCTGTGAACACTGCCAGGGTTGGGGCAGCCACAGTCTCCCTGGGCAACCTGGGACAGGGTCTCACCACCAGGGATAAACTTCCAGCCTGGTCTTGAACACTCCAGGGATGGGAAGTCCAATGTTTCAGAGCAGAAGAAAATAAGGAAAAGGCCACATCTCAGTGACCCTGAAGCACATGTATTTCCTGTAAGTAATTCAGAAGACATTGGACACTGAGCCACAGAATTAAGGTGTCACATGTTGTGCTCCTCTACTTACATGTTTCCATTGCAAACTCAGTTTTTAGGGGTTTAGAACCTGTCTTAGAGAGTGAGCAGCATTGACCTGTCTCTGCATTATAAGCAGGTTTTAAGGTCGTTATGTGAGAGTCAACTTTCTGCTGCACTATATTGTAATGGAATGAGTCTTTCAGAGCAAAAGCATTGGCAAAAATGAGCATATTCATCTTACTTTTTACATTCACTTAATTTCAGGAGCTTTTATAATTAAATGTTTGGTTGCACTGGCAAACAGAAGCAGCAAATCCTTGCCATCAGGAAAACAAGCCCATTCCATCTGTGTGCTCTGCTGGGGAGGAATGGAAATAGCTTTACAAGGAACTTCTTCTTACAAAGCCAAAGGATGAGTTTTCCATATTGGAAGAGCAGATGGGTGTTATTTTTCCCCATAGACATTCTCACAGTTGTTGGATCTTGATCTCCAGCTGGTATCCAGCAACCACCTGTGGAGAACATCCAAGGTAATTGCACATATTCCTGCACTGCTGGATAGATTTCTACTACAGCATCAGGAGTGTGATAGAACCATCACGGTTGGAAGTGACCTGTAAGATCATCAAGTTCAACCATTAACAGTGTCCACTCCCCAGGGAAGTGCCACCCTGAAGTTAAAGCAGATCTGTGAGGTGGTAAAGTAGTGGCCATGGGGATGAAGCTCTTTGCAGGTGTACAGGGAGACCAGGACAAAAAGTCTTCTGCTTCCCAGGGGTGAAAGGGATGAACCACCACACATACCTTCTCCAGGCAACAAAACTCCCTACACAGCCTCAAGCTTCGGTCCTTGAGCATCTTTGCTCTGAGCAACAGGCCAGGTGGGAGTTACTGCAACTAGGTGAGAAATGATCTCACCCCAAGGGAAGGGATCACATGGGATCAGTTGAGTTGGAAGGGACCACAGTAGGTCACCTGGTCCAATCTCCCTACTCAATCAGGGCATAGGATTGTGTCCAGATTGTTCTTGAGTCCCTCCAGTGAGTGAGGAGATCAGTCTCGATGGAGGAGCAATCCTGGGAGCTAATCACCTTGCTGGGGAAGCAGAGAAAGGAGTAGAGACTCTGAGGAGCTGTCTCAGGTTGTCCTGTCTGGTTCTGTAGAAGCTCTCCCCATGCCCTGGGGGTGGGCAGGGAGCAGGGCAGAGCACAGCCTCTCTTCAGATGTCTGTTGGACTTCAGAGGTCTCTAGCAGAGTTCACATGGTTAACTGAAATATTGCTGCTCCTGCAGCTTTAATTCCTTCAGAGCAGTTCAGAAGCTTCTGATAATAAGACCTAATTTATAATTAGGCTTTATCAGTAATCAGTTAATTTCTAGAACCCTAATTCTCATGGAGGTATTTCAGAGGCTTTGCTTATTACATCGTGGAGCTAATGCCCACAGACAAGCAAAGCACAATGAGAGGTGGGAAACAAATTTCAGGGTAATCTGCTCTGTGAGTACTTTAGCTGTTTACTTTGGATTTCATGCAGGAGGTGTAACACTGGGGATCATGTCTGCCAGCAACCAGGGACAAGGGACATCACTCACACATGGCAGGAGCAGACTATCAGTGACAGGCAACCTTCCCTGTGTGTTTAGCCAGTTGTAATCTGCTGGGAATTCCAGAGCTCTGATAAGTGCTTCCCACATGAGGGAAGAGAAGATGTTGGTGGGGAAGGAGGTACCAGGGCTGGATGGTGACAGACATCACCTCCAAGGCTGAGTCAACAGCCCACAGAGAACGACAGAAAGCTTCTCATCAACCTCAGGTCTGATGGTTCCAGCACTGCCAGACTGGATCAGTAGGAGTTGCTAAGAATTCCCAGTTCCATACAGTTGTGGTGTCCCCAGCTGGACATGGAACTGGTGGCCTGAGGAGACCACAAAGCTGATCAGAGCACTGGAGCACCTTCCCTATGAGGACAGACTGAGAGAGTTGGGGCTGTTCAGCCTGGAGAAGAGAAGGTTGTGTGGAGAGCTCAGAGCAACCTGCCAGGAGCTGAAGGGGCTCTAGGGAAGCTGCAGAGGGACTCTGGGTTAGGAACTGCAGGGACAGGACAAGGAGGAATGGGGAGAAATTGAAAGAGGGAAATGTAGGTTAGATCTCAAGAACTTTCCCCTGTGAGGGTGGTGAGACACTGTCCCAGGTTGCCCAGGGAGGCTGTGGCTGCCCCAACCCTGGCAGTGTTCACAGCCAGGTTGGCTAAAGCCTTGAGCAACCTGCTCTGGTGGGAGGTGTCTCTGCCCAGGGCAGGGGGTTGGGGCTGGATGAGCTCTAAGGGCCATTCCAACACCCTAAAATACTACTATGAAACTATGAATTCCCAGCCTGTGGGATACTTCTGGTGAGATTCATCCCTAGATGAATCCTAGATTCATCCTCACTGCTCTCTTCTGGCTCTTTGGCATGTAATCCCAAATTGTTCCAACCTTTCCTGAAACTATGTCATCCTGCAAACCCATCTCCACTTTCCCATCAGCTCTCTCCATGCTTTCAGACCTTTCCACAACTCTTCTTGGTTTCTCACCCAGGTAGCATGTTGCTCAACCATCATTCCTTTCAAAGCACTAAGAAAAAATCAGGACAACTCCTCTCCCTCTCGTTCTCAAAACACATCACTGTGCTTGTTTCTCTTCCAAATGAAATGTAATCTACAAATATTCTTGCCATGCCATATGAGGAGCAGCTGAGGGCACTGGGTCTGTTCAGCTGAAGAAGAGGAGATTGAGGGGAAACCTCATCACTATATATAACTTCCTCCCAAGGGGCAGTGCAGGGGCAGCTCTGAGCTCTGCTCTCTGTGACCAGTGACAGCACCCAGGGAACAGCTGGAGCTGTGTCAGGGGAGGGTTAGCTTGGATATTAGGGAAAAGCTCTTCCCCCAGAGGTGTTTGGGCACTGAACAGCTCCCCAGGGCAGTGGGCACAGCCCCAAGGCTGACAGAGCTCCAGGAGTGTTTGGCCAATGCTCTCAGGCACAGGGTGCATTGTTGGGGTGTCCTGTGCAGGGCAGGGGTTGGTCTGATGAGCCTTGGGGGTCCTTCCAACTCAGGATATGCAGTGTTTCTGTGCTTCCTTTCGGAGAGTTGATGACTATTTTAAGAACAAGCCAAGCCCAAATGAGCCCAGATTGCTGCCTTGCAGTGCAGCTCTCCTTGGTGGACTCTCATTTCTCCATCCTTAAGCCCTCTGAGAGCTCCCAGTCAAGCAGTTTCAATTAAATTTCAATTAATATATCAGAGCAAAGTGTTACATGCTATGATGTCTCCAGGAGGGCTGGATTAAAGTACAAAGAGGAGCAGCTCACCCTGAGGCACTCACTTCTGGGACTGTGAGGCCACATGCAAACCTCCCTTTGCTCTAAACCCCATGGCTGTTCCTGGTGGTGGCTGGTTTGATGGCCAGCAGGAGGGCAGTGTTGCTGAGGACTGAACGGTGTCACCATCCCACCAGGGACCTCCTGACCTGCAGAAGTCCTGGCTGATGCTGTCTGGATGGCACATCACAGCTGCTCCACCACAGCACATCATGCCCCTAGGGCTGGGGGTGTGCTGAGCCCTGCACAGGCTGTGACCCATGTTCCAATACATCCCTTTAGCTCCTGGCTTCCCTTTGGTTTTGTCTTGTGAGTACCTATCCTGACCTGGTAGGAGGTTGTAGCCTCTTCTCCCAGGCAACTAGTGGCAGGACAAGAGGAGATAATCTCAAGCTGTGCCAGGAGACATTCAGGTTAGAAAATCAGGATGCATTTCTTCATGGAAAGGGTTGATAAACATTGGAATGTGCTGTCCAGGGAGGTGGTGCAGTCACCATCCCTGGAGGTGTTTAAGAGGTGTCTGGATGTGGCACTGGAGGATCTGGTTTAGGGTTTAGGGGTTCCAGCAGTGACAGGTTAATGGTTGGACTCAATTATCTTAGAGGTCTCCTCCAACCTTGATGATTCTATGACTCTATTCTCCACATGTGTGATGGCAGCACAGCTCATTCTGTTCTCCAGCCTGTTCCTTCTCCCCAGCAGCACAGCTCGTTCTGTTCTCCAGCCTGTTCCTTCTCCCTTGGAACTCCACCATTCCCTGCTCAGCTCCCTCCCACTCCCCAGCCCACTCCTAGGACAGCCTTTCTTTTATCCTCAAATCTCTGAACTGCCTTTTCCTGCTGCCACATCAGCCAACTCTCCCTCCCTAGAGCTGCAGAGGAGCTGCAGCTTGTTGTGCTTTAATTAAAGTCTATTAGTAGTGGCATGTTATTGATTTACTATACATTTGCATTAGCTGAGTACTTCATGCTCTTATCTGATGGGCACAGGATTGATATGGTGCATGGAGTCTCCCCTGATGAAACACAAAGTGGAGATGCTGCAGGCCCACCTGGGTGGATCTGCAGAGTGTTGGCTGCTTGGCAGTAGTTCCTGTTTTTGCCAGACACAAATGCAGCTGATAAGCCATGAAGCCTGAAGAACAGTTTTATGTCAACTGGCAGAACTTTCCAATCAAAATCTTTAACATTTCATGCTTCTGTCTGGATTTCTCTGCTTGTAGCATGG
The DNA here is from genome assembly GCF_000695815.1 of Acanthisitta chloris. Classification (NCBI taxonomy): domain Eukaryota; kingdom Metazoa; phylum Chordata; class Aves; order Passeriformes; family Acanthisittidae; genus Acanthisitta; species Acanthisitta chloris. The sequence continues at coordinate 25,259 of NW_008683201.1, forward strand.
AAAATGCTTTGACTTGTGCCCTTCCATGCCTGGCACAGTGAGACACACAGCAAATGGCAAGTGCATCCCTTCAGAGGAAGCTCAGGTGGAAGTCACACTAGCAAAGGTCATGTCTTGTGGTTTTGTGACCAGGTGTGCAGGGAAACTTGGGTTTCATAGTTTCATAATATGTTAAGGGGTTGGAATGGACCTCAGAGATGATCCAGCCCCAACCCCTGCCCTGGGCAGGGACACCTCCCACCAGAGCAGGTTGCTCAAGGCTTTAGCCAACCTGGTTGTGAACACTGCCAGGGTTGGGGCAGCCACAGCCTCCCTGGGCAACCTGGGCCAGGGTCTCACCACTCTGAGAGGAAAAAACGTCCTCCTAATACATGATCTAAATTTCCCTCTTTCAATTTCTCCCCCTTGGTCCTTGTCCTGTCCCTGCAGCCCCTAACCAAGAGTCCCTCTGCAGCAAGGGGTGGTTTGTCCCCACCAAGATGAAAAGGCAGCTCCTGTGCTCAGTGTCCCTCCAGCACCAGCCTCATGGAGCCAATCTTGGTGCCATACGATGAAACAGAGCTCACTGCTCCCTCCTTCCACCCCAGAGCCTTTGCAGAGGTTGGGATTTCTCAGGAAATGTCTTTTCTTGCCTGCTGAATGTCTCCTGGGGAAGGACCACACTTGTGGGCTGCAGCTTTGTACATCTCCTGAGCCTTGCCTGGAAAAGGAGCCAAACTCAGGCCCTGTCTGCAGGACCTCACAGCCCCAGAGCTAAACACTGTGCTGGCTGAATGATGTCTTGTGCTTGGTCTCAGCTGATCTGGCAAGAGAGGAGAATGTTCCTTCATTAAGATACTTACATATGGCTATGATCAACACGTCCCTCAGCACAGGGAACTCGAGCTCAGAGTCAAGGAGAGCTCGCAAACCAGCATGGGAACAAGCTCAGCTCAAGGCACAGAGGGTTTGTGACTGGGCTGGAGGTAGCCCCCAGCCCTGCAGACAGTGCTTTGTGCATGGGCACAGCCCTCCTGCCTTGGGCCAGCCTGGTCTGAGCATGCCATTCCCTCCAAGAGAGATGCTGAACATCAGCCAGCTTTAAATCTCCAGGGTTGCACATGCACCTTCTGCCTTGGGGGAACAATTTTGCAGCAGCAGTGAACCCCACCCTGCTGGAAAACCCCAACACATACTGGGAAGTCCCATAAAACAGGTTATCTCCAACAAACCTTACAGATCTGATCGTGCAATGGCACTGTAGAGAGTCTTCTCTGCTCCCTGGCTCAGTGGGCACCTTGCCCACTCCAGGGCAGCCTCCTGCCCACACTCATCCACACCTTACCACACTCACTCTGCTCATGCCCCAACAGACAGGCAGGAGGGGGCTCCAAGTAGTGTCCTGAGCTGCTGATTCCTCCTTGACACATGGATGAAGTCCTTCTGGCCCTGTTCTCCCAGTAGGAAGAAGATGGGAGCCAATATCACTCCACAGGATGGAGAGGAACAGGTTCCAGGGAGACCTTAGAGCCCCTTCCAATGCCTAAAGGGGCTCCAAGAGAGCTGTAGAGGGACTTGGGACAAGGGCCTGGAGGGACAGGACACAGGGAATGGCTTCCCACTGCCAGAGGGCAGGGACAGATGGATATTGGGAAAGAATTCTTCCCTGTGAGGGTGGTGAGACACTGGCACAGGTTGCCCAGAGAAGCTGTGGCTGCTCCATCCCTGGGAGTGTTCCAGGCCAGGTTGGATGGGCTTGGAGCAACCTGGGCTGGTAGAAGGTGTCTCTGCCCATGGCAAGATGATCCTTAAGGTCCTTCCATCCCAAACCACTATGTGACTCTATGACTGATCCCACAGCCTCTCCTGCCACATGAACTTTGGGGCTAAATAAGCAGCAATCAGGTACCTTCCTGCCCCCCCAGGATGTTCTGCTGCCCTTCCTGCTAGCCCAGCACAGCTTGAGCATCTCATCCCTGTGGTCTCCCCTCAGTTTTCCTATTCTCTGTTCCCTGTGCTCTGTCAATGCTGCATCTAACTCTGCCTAGTTTGCAGTGCTACCAAGTGACTGTGTTCAAACACTCAGACAGTTGTAAATAAACAAATCTTCAGGGCAATTCAAAAGAAAACTGAAATGAGGCTTGGCCTATATTAATCTCAACTAGTTCTCAGCAAAAATGTATGCAAAGAGCACATTTCCATCTGGAGGCTGTTTCATTAGTTGACAACGATGAGCTAAATAACTCAGTCTGTTCTTTGCTGTGGCCTTGGCAGATATTTTCAGTATTTTGGAGTTCAGAGCTATCTGTTCCTGCAGCTTTGTTTCAATTGATTTGCAATGGTGTTTTATTGCCCTTGCTGAAAGCTCAAAGGGAATAAAACCACAGACACTGATTAGAAGATCTGGAACAGCATTGGCCAAACCATGGGCATTATCCATCCACCACCTGGAGCAAACTCCAGCCTTAAATCAGCATTTCACCTGTGTTCATTATTGTGGGTGCAGAGACATCACACACAGAGACATCACCCATGGGGAAGCTCAGACTGGGCAATGCACCACTTGGGCTAGCAGTGGGCACAAAAACAGGCTTGGAAAAGCATTTCAGGAACTCTGCTGGGACACTGGTTTGCTCTGACCCTTCAGCTTGTCACTGTGCTCAGCAATGCCACTTTGGTCTCCACCCCAAGCTGCATTATACAGTGCTGATCTGCCTCATAAATCCCCTGACTTGACTGACATTCTGTTTCCTCTTTATTCCATTCAGAGATATTCAGAGATTCATAGGTTCAAAGACTGTTTAGGGCTTGGAATGGACCTCAGAGATCACCCAGCCCCAACCCCTGCCCTGGGCAGGGACACCTCCCACCAGAGCAGGTTGCTCAAGGCTTTAGCCAACCTGGCTGTGAACACTGCCAGGGTTGGGGCAGCTACAGCCTCCCTGGGCAACCTGGGCAACCTGGGACAGTGTCAGGTTCCATACCCTGCCTTTCACAGACCATGTGCCACAAATGTTCTAGCTAGAGTAACTATTTCAGCCTCCAGGAGAACACTGTGTCTTCACAGACTTGTACCTTTTCCCAAAACTCTCCTCCTGGAATGAATCTGTTTTATAGAAAGTTGGAGGGAACTCAGTTTGGCCACATTTGCATTAGCAGAGAAGAGGAAAAAAATACTATTTTCCTACCTTGGAAAGAACCCCCAAAGTTCTACATTTGAGGTTCTTTCCAACCTAAATGGTTCTATGATTCTTCACACAGTGCTAACAGCTCTGCAATGCAGACAGCCTGCATCTGCCTAACCCTCCACAGTGGGCCAGGACACAAAGGGGCAGAGGTGGAGCTGAGGGAGAACAAACATGGAGCTGTTTTGTGAAGGTTTGTTGGCCACTAATCATAGAATCATAGAATCAACTGGGTTGGAAAAGACCTCAAAGATCATCAAGTCCAACCCTACCGTCGTTACTAGACCGTGGCACTAAGTGCCACATCCAGTCTCAGCTTGAAAACCTCCAGGGGCTGTGAATCAGGTAAAGAAAAGAAGAAACAGTTGAACAGATAACCAAACCTTTACAGGCCCAGTTGGAGCAAGTTCCTTCCAGTTCCATAACTCATACAGTTATGCCACCAGTGTATACTGGTACTACTTATCTCTGCATAGTCCGTGTGATTTAAAGGGTTGGCTGTTCTACCTGGATGCAAGTAAGAATAATCCCAGCAAACCAGGTGAAAATACAATCAGCCCAATCCCTTCCCAAATGCCAGAGGGAAGAAAGCAGGGAGAAGCCTCCAGTGATGTGCTGTGGTGTGTGGAAAGGGATTCAGAGGAACCACTAAAGGGACAAAGCTTCAGCTGTCCCCAATCACTTGGGGTGACTTGAGGTGTAAACTAACATTGGTGTGTCTGTGCATCAGTATCCATCCAGCTGATGTCTGAGTGTCACAAACAGGTACAACTTTGCTTTAGCTCAAACCAGTTTCTAGCTGGTTAAAACCCAAGGGAACTTGGTCCCACGTTTAATGAAAGGATCTATACACAGACTTTCATCACTTACAGTGTTTTTAAGCCATGCAATGATCTGTATGATTTGGTTTCAACAGCTTAACATAGTCCAAACCTTTTGGTTTGGCAAAAACTGGTTTACAAAACGTGATGCTCCAGCTGAGATGTAAGTAAACACAGCCCTGCCAAATGACTGCAGCTTAATGAGTGGCTGCTCATCAGCTGAGCTCCAGGAACTGGCCTTGTGTGTCCCCTCTTTGATGTCTGATATACTCATGTAAGCACCCTGAGAGGCTTTAGGTAGGGATTCTTGTTTGGGCAAAGCTTCACAATAGCTGATGCTGAGACTGTCAAGAATTAGGTGGTTGCTTTGCTAATATTTTCCTCCTGTCCTTGCCTCCAGTTGAGTCTCTACTTCCTAGCCTGGCTCTAAACAACATCCCTGAGCTTTTATCTGCAGGTGACAAACAGAGGCATACAAAGTGGATTGGCAGGAACACAAAGAAGGCTTTCATCTCCTCATTGCACGAGGCACTTACAGGAACTTCTCCAGGAAAAAAAGAGATTATGCATCAACATTGTGAGCATAAAGACAATTTAAAAGGGATGTTAAGAAACTTCATGTCAGGAAAATATAGAACATCTGCAAACAGATGAGGATTCAGTAATAAGCTACATCAATGATCTTGGAGGGAAGAGACTGTTTGCTTGCAGTGACAAGCCCAGAGAGTATCCCAAAGGGGATTTGAACAGGCTGAAGTGCTCCTTGTGGTCAGCAAAATGAGTTGGCTCTGGGCTGCAGTTGGGGTGGTTCAGCTGTTGGGTTTGTTTCACCTGATCCAAGATCTTTGCTGCCTGTCTCTGCCATATCACATGATTTTTAAGGTTGGAAAAGACCTCTGAGATCATCAAGTCCAACCCATGGCCTAACACCACTATGGCAACTGGACCATGGCACCAAGTGGCACCTCCAGTCTCTCCTTAAACACCTCCAGGGATGGTGACTCCACCACCTCCCTGGGCAGCACATTCCAGTGTCTGATCACACTTTCTGGTAACAAATTTTTCCTTATGTCCCACCTAAACCTCCCTGGTGCAGCTTGAGACTATGTCCCCTTGTCCTGTCACTGTCTGGGAGAAAAGCTCAATCTCACCTGGCTCCAACCTCCTGTCAGGGAGTTGTAGAGAATGATAAGGTCAACCCTGAGCCTCCTCTTCTGCAGGTTGAACACCCCCAGCTCCCCTCTCCTCATATCACTTACTCTCCAGCCTTTTCCCCAGCTTCATTGCCCTTCTCTGGACACATCTCCCAGTGAGATTCCCTCCTGGTGTGGGTGTGGAGCTCCATCCCCACACTGGGACAGGGAACTGGCCTAGAAGATTTCAGGACTTGAGATAGACACCAACACTCAGTTCATGGTGCTTTATGGTATTTTGCCACGAGGATTGGCAGGACCAGGGTTTCAACAAAGCAGCAGGACAGTTGCAGGCTGCACAGTCCCTTCTGGGTGACTGTTACTGCAGGAACACACAAGTAACTGCTATCATAATAATCATACAGGATCACAGGCAAAACTCACCTACTCAAGAACAAGCTGGTTTAACTAGTTATTATTCTCCTAATTAGTAGATAACTACTGGCAATACATGTTTATTCCCAGTTGTCAGTAAACACTCCTTACACTTGTGCAGCTGATGCTTTGGAGGTGCTTCCATCCAGCCTGGAAGCATTGAGCTGATTCCACGCGCTAGCACAAACACTGCCAGGGTGACATGGTGCCTGGCTTTCCCTGGCTGTCTTCACCTCGTCAGGGCTCTGCCAGCTGGATGCAGCATGGGAGCCAGCTGGATCCAGCCTGGGTGCCAGCTGGTGGGTTTGTGACTCCCCTCAGATGTGGCTCCATCTGAGCTTCTTGCCTTCTGCTGCATGAACAGTCAGCACAGAGATGGCTCAGAGGCTCAGTGTGCTCCAGGATGGCATCACTGGGCTCACCTGGGACAGGCTGAGGTGAGCCAGGCCCCACTGCAGAGGGCATTTTGCTTACACCTGCACTGGTGTCCCTGAGCAAGTCCAAAGTGGTATCCTTGGGGAGAGTCAGCCAAGAGGCTGTTGCTGTTTATCCTCTGTTTGTGCTGCACTTGCACAAACACCTCCCTGTGACTGCCCTGTGCTGGGATGGCAGTGGGGACAGGCTGTCCTGCTCTTTCTCCAGCTGCTCTTTCAGCTCAGGGCAGCATCAGTGTCCTGAGGAGTGAGGACGTGGGGATTCCAGTGGATTTTGCCCTGTGCTGTGTGCAGTTTCACCTCTTGAGACCAGCATTGTGGGCACTGTCACTGCTCCTCTGGTTTGAAGGTGAAACTATGTAAGATTGAGGTGTCAGCATAGTTGGAGCCTGTCCCACCTCTGTGTCCCTGTCCTGGCCCATCTGTACCCCCAAAGAAGGAAGTTCAGGCCAAGGTATCTCCTGCTCCCTGAGTCCGTGGCAGGAGGCAGCCCAGAGTGCTCCTGCCAGGCACAGTCCCAGAGCTCTGCAGTGTGGGGATCTCCCATAGCCCTCCAAAATGCACTTAGAAGTCCAGGTGCTAGATGTCAGGCACTGCTTGTTGTCACAAGACCTCTTGAGCAGCACATGCCTTGTTTCTGCAGAAGAAACGGAGCAACTCCAAGTGAAGATCTGCCAACTCCAGCCACTTGTCACTCCCTGTTTGTCCCTCACACTCTGATGCAGAGAGAAATGTGTTAGCTCTCATTCCCTGCAGTGGTTTTGGGAGTGATCCCACTGCCCCTGCATCCAGCAGGGCTGGGTGATGGGCAGGAATGAGGAGCTGGGGAGGTGGCCACATTTTTCACCACTTTGACCACTTGGAAGCAAACTCACACTGTGCAAGGAGGACAGGGAGAGCTGCAGGAGCAGACGGAGGGAGAGACTACCCAAAGCATCTGAGCACAAGCTGCTTCCTGCACCAGTTGGCTCAGCAGAGTGCAATCTTTTCAACTGAAACATTGGAAACTGCAGTGGGCATGAAAGGTGTGAAGTGAGTGACTCACAGCAGATGCCTGGTGCTGCTTTAAGCACCTAGATGTTTGGCAGGGATTGCTCCAACCACCTCAAACACCAGCAAGATGTGGCTTTAGTCAGGGACTGCATTTAGCACACAGTGCAGAGAGATGTCCACACTGACTGTCCTGGGCTGGCTCACCACGCACAGCCCTTGCTGACAGTCATCTCCTAGGGTTGTCTTCCAGGCCCTGCTGGTGTTCCACCTGCCCTCCAGTATTTGTCAGAAATACTATTTCTCCCAAGATCTGTTTTTTAACTCAGGAAGTGTCTTCAAATGAGCTCAGGCTGCAAACACACAATCTGCTCCTGGCCCAGGCAGGCTGTGCCTGACACACTAAGAAGGCAGGAGGAGCCTGTGTGCCCTCCCAGCTGCCTGGCCCCATCCAGCCCCTGTGCTGGGCTGCAGGAGGCTGGGAGAGGTGCTCAGCACACAGAGATCTCAAAGCTGCACCTTTGCTTCCAGCACAGTCTGGTCATGACACCTCCCTCCTGCAACAGGACATGGTGCTGAGGGCTGGTGTGACACAGGGAGACACATCAGAGGTCTTCTGGTGGCTTAGGGCAGGAGTGATGGAGGAGGAGGAGGAATGTGAGCAGAGGACAGTGCACAGGAGCCTGTGTGTGCTTTTGTCTGTGAAGGACTTTACTGACTTTAATCATCTTGTGAGCGGTTTCTACATGCAAAGGACTGCTAATGTCCCCTTGGAGCAAACTATTTGGTCTGCATGGGAGCCTAGACAGCTGAAAAGCCTTTTGTGGACCAGCTGCTCAAAACATCTGGGCCACAACTGGCATCTAGTTTGGAAAAGTCACCTCTCTACTTGGAGAAATTCCACCCAGGACAATTCCACACACAGGCACTGAAACACAGATGCAGGCACCTCTTCCCCTACAGTAATCATCTGGAGCTCTTCCTTGCTCACCTGCAATGGCACAGATGAATCATAGAATCATCTAGGTTGGAAGGCACCTTTCCTTAAAGGTCATGGAGTCCAACTGTCAACACAGCACTGCCATGTTCACCACTAACCATGTCCTCAAGTGCCACATCTACACATTCTTTGAACCCTCCAGGGATAGTGACTCCACCACTGCCCTGGGCAGCTGTGCCAATGCCTGACAACCCTTTCAGTGAAGAAATTTTCCCTAGTATCCAACTTAAACCTCCCTTGGCACAACTTGAGGCCATTTCTTCTTGTTCTGTCACTTGTCACCTGGGAGAAGACACCAACTCCCACCTGGCTGCACCTCCTGTCAAGGAGTTGTAGAGAGCAATGAGGCCTCCCCTGAGCCTTCTTTTCTCCAGGCTGAGCCCCCCCAGCCATTCCTCATCAGTCTTAAGCACATGGTCCTTCCTGCCATCAACTGCCTTTCCCAAGTTTTGTCTGAATTTCCTCTTAATGACTCCAGCTCTGTCACTTAGGGGATGTTCCAGCAATAAGATATGACAAGGTGTGAATTATAGTACAATAATTCATGCCTGGAGCACTGTCAGGCACAAGGCTGAGAGCTGAGTGTCATCCACGCAACTCTGTGTGAATTATTGCACCATAATTCAGGCCGTGAGGACACACTAAGGGACTAGACAGAGACTATCAACATACAAAAAGTGGGTTAAATCTATTAATTTTATTTAGGCTGCAGGATTAAAGGGAAAGTTATGCTCTTTGCAACATTCTTTTTGGTTAAATGAAGAAAGGAGAGCCCAGCAGGATGTGGAATGGGATGGAGGACCATGGGGCTCCTGGCAGAGAGAGCCCTCAGCTGTAGGCACAGCAGCTGGCAGCTACCTGCTCATTTTTCCCTCTTTC
>NW_008683201.1:34133-39916 GCF_000695815.1 Acanthisitta chloris
CACTGGATCCTAAAGCACTTCACTGACTTAGCACAAAGCCTGAGCAGGGATCACTTCTCCAGCCAGGGAACACACAGAGCTCAGGGAGGGATGAGGGCACAGGCCTGAGGGTGTTCCACCAAGGGGGGCCTGAGCTTGGTCACACACAGCATAGATCTATAGAGTGTTGTGTCTACTGCTCCACCTGAAGATAACCTCCTCCTTCACCCAGGGAGAAAGACCTGAGTGACTGGAGGAAGTGAGCAAAGAGTTTGAAGCAGCAAAAGGGATGTCCCAACACCTCCTCTGCCTTAGCTCAAGTGTTGCCTTCTCCCATGTCTTTACTGCAGTTGATGTCCAATTGGGTATGAGGCAAGAGACTCTAGGAAAGGATTTGCTGAGGATTTCAGAGGCTGGTTTTGCAATTTAGTCAGCCCACAGCAAGTTACACTTGGGAAATGTATTTATTTATTTCTTTAATCTGAGAAATCAGCCCCAAGGGAGACTCAGCCCTTCCTAGAAACATGCTCCAGTGCAAATATAAACCAGTTGATTTTTCAGGGCTCTGGGAGAGGTCAACTGTCTCCTGGAATCCCTCAAACAACTCTGGTTTGCAGGAAACATCATTTAGTTCACCCCAGTTTTGGGGCTCCAAAGTCAGGAACAAGGAGACAGATCCTCACCCTGCAAGATGTTTCTCTTGACTTCTTGTCCCTTGACTCTATGTCTCTTGACTTCTTTGTAGGGATGTCTCCAATCCCTCTGCAATGACAGGCCTGGGAGAGCCCTGAAGAAGAGGAATCTCCCTTCATCCCAGGGTTGGCCACCTCTGGGCCCTGGACAGCTGGGGATTCAGAGCTGGCTGCTAGCTGCAGTGGACCTAAGGTAAAAGACAATATAAGGTTATCCAGGGCAAATTTGAAGTCATTATTTGGGCTTCAGTTGCCCAGTCAGTATAGATCTCAGTTTAAAATGTCTCCAGGTTAATTGATTGCTGTTTCAGACAGTTATTGATTTACAAATAATTATTCTAATTATTTCCCATCTAGCTGCCTTTGTGGCCTTCTGCTCAGGCAACCTGAAATATTGCCCAGCTGAGTCCCACACAAGAGGCAGCACTAGGCTTGAGGAGACACCTACGTCTTCCTCTACCCCTGGAAGGGACACAGGACCCACCACAATGTCCACCAGCAAGGAATGGCCCTACACCCCCTGCCACAGGCTGCCAAGGCACACTGCAGCATTTGTCATGAATGGAAGTGGTGACAGGTTCATGCCAACTCGCTGGACAGCCAGGACAGATGTTCTGCATGGTGGTTTCCACCAGCCTTGGGAGGATCCACCTGCTGGAATTCTGCTGCGCTGCTCCACTCTGGTGAGACACCAGCTGCAATGCTGCAGGTCCTTATCACAGGAAGGATGTGGAGCTTCAGCAGAGTCCAGAGGAGGCCACAGAGATGCTCCAAGTGCTGGAGCAGCTCTGCTGTGGAGCTAGGCTGGGAGAGCTGGGGGTGTTCAGCCTGGAGGAGAGAAGGATCCAGGGACACCTCAGAGGTCCTTCCAGTGCCTAAAGGGGCTCCAAGAGAGCTGCAGAGAGACTTGGGACAAGGGCCTGGAGGGACAGGACACAGGGAATGGCTTCCCACTGCCAGAGGGCAGGGACAGATGGATATTGGGAAGGAATTCTTCCCTGTGAGGATGATGAGACACTGGCACAGGTTGCCCAGAGCAGCTGTGGCTGCTCCATCCCTGGGAGTGTTCCAGGCCAGGTTGGATGGGACTCGGAGCAACCTGGGCTGGTGGAAGGTGTCCCTGGCCATGGCAGGGAGTGGGATGGGATGAGCTTTAAGGTCCTTCTAGCCCAAACCAGTCTGGGATTCTATGACTGATCCCACAGCTTCTTCTGCCACACAAACTTTGAGCCTTAATAAGAAGCAATCAGGCACTTTCCTGCTACCCCCAACGATGATCTTTGGCTCTTAGGTAGACCTGGTGTCCCTGCCTGTGGCAGGGGGTGGAACCAGGTGATCTTTAAGGTCCTTCCCTCCCAACCCGTTCTATGAATGAGATGAAGTGTCAATTCTTGCTATTTTGAGAAGCAACACCAAGCTGATGGCTCAATGTGTCAGCTGCTGCTGTGGGAAGAGGCTGCTCTGTGCCATCACCCCCCGTGCCAGGGGCACCTGGCTGGAAGGTGTCAGATGCAACTCCCTCTTTGCTGCAGGTCATTCCTGTGGGAGCTGAATGCTGGAGACCACCTGGAGGCAGCAATAAAACATCAGTGGCATCTCTCAAAATGAGATATGATAATTTTCCAACACAAAAGAGATGGCACCAAACGTGAGGTAATTCTATTTTAGATCTTATTATGATGGCAAAAGATGAATTGATCACTGAACTAGAAATCGGTGGTTGCCTGGAGACCAGTGATCATGACCTGATTACATTAATTATGGACTAATAAAAGACAGTCCTGAGCAGTAATATATACCTGGTGCTTCTCCCTGAATCTGTGAAGCTGAATAAAGAGATGAGAGAAACTCTCTGCGAAGAGAAATAAACACATAAATGACTGAAAAGTGAAAAGTTCTCACTCAAAGTTCCCAAGCTGGTGAAAAAGTTCTATTTGTGCCATGTTTTTCCATGAATGGTGTTTGATTTTTAGGGTTTTCTAGGTGAAAATGAAAGCAGCAATTAGAAAAGGAAACAGAGTATAAAGAATGGAGGGAGAAAAAGGGAAAAACTAGTAATCAAGATAATTTAACATGCCTGAGTGGTAGGAAATTGATAAGGGGAGGCAAATGCATTAAGGAAAAATCTAGCTGATGAGTTATAGGTGCTAAGAGCTGTTATTATCAACAAGAAAAAGAAGCCTAATTGTGGTCTCTCCTGACTACTTGAACAAAAAGATGACCAAAATGATAAAATTAGATCATAAAATTAATAACAGTGTCACAGAGAGAATCCAAAAATGTCAGAGTGTCATTATCTTGGTCAAGCAGCTCATAAACTCCTCAGAGCATTGGAGGAAGCTTAAATTTAGAGTCTACAAGAGGCTTTTTCCTGTGAGGCCTTTAGGGCAATGCAGCAAATGGGCCATTGCATAGCCACAGAGTCACAGCATCAATCAGGTTGGAAAAGACCTCTGAGAGCATCAAGTCCAACCCATGACCTAACACCACTGTGGCAACCAGACCATGGCACTGAGTGCCACCTCCAGTCTGTCCTTAAACACCTCCAGGGATGGTGACTCCACCACCTCCCTGGGCAGCACATTCCAGTGTCTGATCACCTTTCTGGGAAAAATTCTTTCTGATGTCTAACCTAAACCTCCCCTGGTGCAGCTTGAGACTATGTTCTCTAGTCCTGTCACCTGCTGCCAGTGAGAAGAACTTGATGCCCACCTGACTCCAACCTCCTGTCAGGGAGTTGCAGAGGGTGATAAGGTCTCCCCTGAGCCTCCTCTTCTCCCGGCTGAACACCCCCAGCTCCCTCAGCCTCTCCTCATATCACTTACTCTCCAGACCCTTCACCAGCTTCATTGTCCTTCTCTGGACATGCTCCAGCACCTCAATGTCCTTCCTAAATTGAAGGGCCCAGAACTGAACGCAGCATTTGAGGTGTGACCTCACCAGTGCTGAGTACAGAGGGACAGTCGCCCCCCTATTGCCTGGACTCACTGAAATACAGCACTTCCCACCCCTGGGGCACAGGGGTGATCCAGACCACACATTTCCCTTGTTCTTGAGCTTCTCCTCTATCACTGGACTTAGAGTGTTTAAAAATAATGTCTTTAAAAATTATGGCAAATTGCCCTTCTCTTGCTTTGTACAGATCTTATCTGTGGCCAATTGCTGGCTCAGGGCTGCCGCTGCAGAGTGTTTGGTTAAAGGCAGAAAAAATCATGATTATTCTTAATTTAAACCCAAATTATTTGTATAACCACCGTTGTGAGAGCAGCTAAAGACTTTGCAGTGTCTGACACATTCATCCTTGCCAGCAGCAGTGAAGGAGAGAACAGGATCAGTGCATATCTTCACCTCAGCTCATGTGGATGCAACAGAGAGTTTGTGGACAAGGAGGATGGTCCTGCATCCAGGGACACTACAGCTGTATCACCACCACCATCACTGTGGCCACGGCCAAGTGTCTCCCCAGCTCAGAAACAGGTTTTCCACCCTATACTGACCTCCATGCTGCTACAGCCTCATCCCCGAGCTATACCAGTCCCAACACCCTGGTACTGTGGGTAGAGGATGGGAGGATGATGGGATGCTTGATGAAAGGTTGCTCTGAGGTCTTCACACAACCTTACCTTCTCCAGGCTGAACAGCCCCAGCTCTCTCATAGTGAAGGTTCTCCAGTCTCTGATCAGCTTTGTAGCCTCCTATGGACTTGCTCCAAGAGTTCCATGCCCTCCTGATGTTGGGGACACCAGAACTGTGTGCAGGACCCCAGGTGGGTGTCACAACAGAAGAGTAAAGGGGGAGAAAAATCACAGGGCCCTTACAGGTGATGGTAATGGCACCTGGCACGAGAAAACAGCCCCTGGACACACAAGGACCTTGCAAATTAGTACAGTTTCATAGTATGTTAAGGGGTTGGAATGGACCTTAGAAACCACCCAGCCCCAACCCCTGCCCTGGGCAGGGACACCTCCCACCAGAGCAGGTTGCTCAAGGCTTTAGCCAACCTGGCTGTGAACACTGCCAGGCTTGGGGCAGCCACAGCCTCCCTGGGCAACCTGAGACAGTGTCTCACCACCCTCACAGCAAAAACTTATTCCTGAGATCTAATCTAAATTTCCCTCTTTCCATTTCTCCCCATTGCTCTTTGTCCTGTCCCTGCAGCTCCTAACCCAGAGTCCCTCTGCAGCTCCTGGCAGGTTGCTTTGAGGTCTCCACACAACCTTCTCTTCTCCAGGCTGAACAGTCCCAACTCTCTCAGCCTGTCCAAATGTTTGGAAATGGATCTGTAAGCAGACAACTGTGTCACCAACCCACTGTGGTGATTGTCCAGCTGCAAAGTGAGCAGAGTGAAGGTGCATTCTGCACCCTCAGACAGACACAAAACTCCTTTTGAGTTATAATTCGGTTTTATTTATTGTTTGCATTTCTACAGTACCAGCAGATCCCCTTGGGAACAATGCTGCCTTCCCAACCTTAATGCAAACAGGATATAAGATGCACTGGGTCATAGAGAGCCTCCTGCCCCCCCAGCAACTCCTGGTGCTTCAGACCCTTCCTGGGCTCTGCTGCCCTTCTCTGAGACAAGCCCAGGCTGCTCCAAGCCCCATCCAACCCGGTCTGGAACACTCCCAGGGATGGAGCAGTCACAGTTTCTCTGGGTAACCTGTGCCAGTGCCTCAGCACCCTCACAGAAGAGTTTCTTTCCAATATCCCATCTCTCCCTGCCCTCTGGCAGTGGGAAGCCATTCCCTGTGTCCTGTCCTTCCAGGTCCTTGTCCAAAGTCCTTCTCCAGGTCTCCTGGAGCCCCTTTAAGCACTGGAAGAGGCTTTAAGTTGTCCCTGTATCCTTCTCTTCTCTAGGCTGAACACCCCCAGCTCTCTCAGTCTCCAGAGCAGAGATGCTCCAAAACCTTTGAGCATCCTCATAGCCTCCTCCGGATCCACTCCAACAGACACTTCATAATCCTCATGTCAAATCCAGATACTTCTGCCCATAAAGCCGCGTCCAGGCTAAGCGGAGCTGGCAGGAGCCTGGCTGGGAATTCCATGCTGCGCAGCCCGAGCTGGATCCGAGGCTGGAGCAGGATTCCAGCCTCGATTCGTGCTGCAGCCCCT
>NW_008683202.1:0-83466 GCF_000695815.1 Acanthisitta chloris
ATATATATATGAAACCTATATAAAAGTTTGTATCACATGCTAGAGCTAAAAACAAGTGAGGTTAGCATAGTTAGTGCATCTAATTTTGTTAGGATTTATCCCCTTCTGAGCGTGTTACTATTTCTCTCTTTCCTCTCATTATTTCCCCAAGCTCCTTCTTCCAACTTTTCTTGTCTTGATGTGTGCTATGCTTTTAGAGAATTTCCTTGAAAGTAATGCAAATCCAGTCATGTTCAAATTCACATTAAATGTTTCAAATCACTTTACCTGTGCCTACTTAGAATAAAAGAGATGTTCATCTATTCCTGCCTACGCAATATGATCTGAAGAATGCAGGGTCAATATTGTTCAGTGGTGTTTTCTATTCCTCCCTTCTAATAACTTCAAACCTGTAATTGATTACCAATCCAACACTAAACAGGAGATGTTCTGTATCTAAACTGTTTCATATATCCAGCCATTGCAGTACTAGCAAGATGAAAGCATCAGACTTTAACTTCAGAGTTATACTGTGAGACTAAAATCCATTCCCAGCATACTCTCTTTCAGTGTGAAGAGATTAGAGACAATTTCTTACGATTCCATGTGAGGAAACATTTAAATAAGTCCCACCATAAGTTTTACTTCTTTCCTGAGCTCTTTGGTTGCCAGAAATATCAAGTTTTATTTTTATTCTTCCTTCAATATTGTGTACACTTAAGCTAGTTATTCTATATTTCCCACTTATGAAGTATTGGGCTTGTAAACATCTTTCAGCCTGAGTCAGCATAACTTGGTTAGATAACTTATATATCGTAACTTAAAAGTGCATGAATGGTTACTTAGTCACTATGAATGTATCAGCTCATTTGTGTGTAGGGTTCAGACTAAAGTTTTTTATAAGTCTTGGTCAAAGAACTCAAAAAATCTACAAGATGTTCATTGACAATGCCATTATGATAGAAAATTATATTTCCTATGTAATGCTTTTGAAACAGACAAGTCATGTTGATTCATCCCTTTTGAGGACTGGCATTTTTAAAATAGGAGGATGTACTATGTGGCTATCTGAAAGAGGAAATTGGAAAATATATTGTGGTGACAGATGTGCTAAGATAGGCATCTTGTGGATTAACCAAACATTTCAACTGTAACAGTTTTGGGCTTGTCATTGCTTTTCTAGTGAAAAGTAGTAAATAAATAAATCAAGGAGCAGGGTAACAAAAAAAAAGAATGCAAAAAAAACCCAAACCAAAACAAAACAAAAAACCCACCAAGAAACAACTCGACATGATCAAGGTCATTTCCCTCCATGTACAATCTTCATTTTTCACTGCTAACACTACTTGAACAAAATATTATGTGTTTGCTCACACTAACATAGAGCATGGCCACATACTGTAAAACACTAGTTTCCACACAGGGAACCAGAATTCAAAATCCAGAGAAACTTCATGCTGTTATGAAAAAGATTCACTCTTCTATTTTAAAATTGAGGAAGGGAGATCTGTCCATTTTTTCATAAATGATGCTACCTGTGAGCCTTCACTTGAAATAAGATGTACTTACCTCTCAAGCCTTCTGCAGCCTCTTCTGGGGTAGAGAGAGTTTTGAACCACTAATTTTTGATTAAGCCAAGCCTCTTCTGGGGTAGAGACAGTTTTGAACCACTAATTTTTGATTAAGCAAGTCAACCATTAGGTTGTCAGAGAAAAAGAAGTCATCACCAGCATGTCCTTCTCTTTTTTTCTCCAGAAGTGTGGCAGAAGTGAGTGGATCTATAGTGTCTGTACCTTGAGCAGGTTTCAGGACTCCTGTAAGTAACAGGAAGAGAATCTCTGGTGATTTAAAAAGAGTACCACCAACTTCTGGGGTCTTGCTAGCTTGGTGTGTGAGACAGAATTTGGTTTCACACTGCAAAACTGACTGAGGCCTGCACCAAAGTGGTTGTGTAATAAAACTGAAAGTCTTTCAAAGTTTTGGTAGGTTTACACATCTTTTGACAACACCTGAATTGATTTACATCCAACCAGTGAGGACATTAATAACAATGCAACCAGAAGATACAAATAACACAATAGTCCCAAAAAAAATCTGAAAAGAGTTGTACCTGTTGTTCATAGCAGACACCTTTCTCTCTCACAAAACATCATAGAACTTATAGAAATTATAGAACTACATGAGGCTATGTGAATTACTATGAAAAGCCCTACATTATGGAAAACACACCAGACTTAGTCTAAGAACCTAAGGGGAAAATTTTATTCAACTTTGCAGAATCACTAAGATTATTTTACTCCATGCTGTAAAGAGTACATTACATAGCACGCATCTGTAGTAGTGTAGACATACTGAACATGAATATTGCTGTGATCCCTTGCAGTACTTGGAAGGAGCATTCTCCACTTTCCAATCACATATGTTGTTTTCTCTCTAAGTCCCTTAGCAAAGAAAACAGCATTCTGCCTTCTGACCAAGCAAAAGTCTTAAATATAGAAATACTTATATATGTGATAATTCTCAATTCAATGTGACTATGCATTGGGCATACAATATGGACAAATGCTGGACTGTGACATTAAAAATAATAAATATGAGGAACAAATCTACTGATGCAGTTTTAGATTTTGTAGGTAACATTCTGGGCTCAGATCCCAGAGACAGAGGGGGACCCTCCAAATCCTCCCATGAATCAAAATTTACATTGGAAAAACTGCATGACTGTAAGGCTGCTTAAATGCATATTCTATACGTACTCAAACATGCCCCATCTGAAGCTTCTGAACTGGCAGTACTGACTTGGTGCTTACCCAAATGATCCTATGGGTAGCCTTGCTGATATACACTAGTCGTTGCTTGGGGTCTTTTGTTGTTACACTAAGTATTGAACACTTGTAGACTCAGTGCTTTGATCATTCCATCACTTGATGATGACTATTAATTGAAGGTCATGACTGATGCTGCAGAAGACTACTAGCAGTAGTTAAAATACCAGCAGAGTTAGAAGCAAACTTCTCTATTAAAGACACGTAGCCTCTTCCTGGAAAAGAAAACATGAGAAAACAGGTCACAAGTAGCCAACAGCAGCAAAAACTGTCATTAATACATTTTCCAGTGGAGATCAGAGGTCGATCAACAGATGCAAAAATAACTGCTTTCATGAAGGGCAATTGTATTACAACAGTTCACTAGTTAGCTTAAAAATATTTCAGCAGTTCTTTGGGGGAACAAAGACATGCATCTTCCCATTCAGACTTCAATACAGTATGATGTTAGCAAAGCAAAGCAAAGCACAGTAAAAGGTTACCCCTGAGAAAAATCTACAAAATTAGCTATATCTAATTTAGATATCCAGTGAAGCTCTTAGCAGTATTTCAGGTGTATGACATTCACTACATAATCCAAAGGAAAGTTCATTTACCTTAGAAAGGGACTAACAGAAGTCAGTGCCTTGATTTTACTCTTCATTGTTTATTACATATTAACTTTAGGAGTAATGGATGCTCCTTTATGGACTTACTCTAACAGGAGTAGGCTCTAAAGTCAGCACAGCCAATGTGAGACAAACTTGAACACACCTCAAATTCCTACTGTACAGCTCCATGGTTTGGCTGCTCAGCTAGTTATCTAGCTTCTGCATTCCCTCATCTAACCTCACTTCTCATTGTGAGCCTGAATGAGATCCAAGCTTACAAAGTTCCCTCCAGTTCAGTATTACAAGGTGGAGTGGACTATTTATCTCCTACCCTATTTGTGCCTTCCACTTAAAGTAAATAGTCACAGAATAAAACAGGCATGACATCCATTATAGTTCAGTGCATTCAGTATGTGGCACATGAGAGTTAAGGTTCAGGTTCTTGTTCCAGTAAAAACACAATTATTTAAGTAATAATTTCAAAATTATGTGACTGAACACTCAGCAGCATTATACATTTGCTGGGCTGTGGAAAGCTTGATTCAAACAACTGCTCCAACATAGGCAGAGCAAGAGCTCAGGAATAGTCTTCTGTGTTACTAGTATATATCCTTCCTTTGCAGAGACCTGTACACTCGATGTGTCCTTTCCAATTCATTTGTCTGGAAAGACTGATCAAATGAGTGTATGTAAACATTCAGCACTTTATTGGAGGAACCACTTCACTGGTTCATTCATGGATAGCTACTAAGGAGCCAGAAAGTAAAAATATTAAACACTAAACATATTTTCTGAGGTATACAGATGACCAAAAGTCTAGATTAAAGCACCTGCCTATCACTATCCCATTAACTGTATCCTACTAGGCTTTTAGCTCTCTATCATTTGAATGCTACTGTATGAAAAGACCATGGAAATACTTCTACTTTGATTCGATTTGCAAAACCCAAATCTGTATTGTTTAAAACAGAGGCCGGTTAAAAATAAGAAAATACCTAAAAATATAGTAATTTTCTTTTCCCCTAATTTGCAGAGTGCACATGTACACATTCTCCATTCAAAAGGACAGTGCTTTCGTGCTCAGATATAAAGGACATCTCATGAAGCACATGCAAGACAGGCTCAGATTTCTTTGTCATGTCCCCTGTTTTTCCCATATGCAACCCAGCCTCAGTGCAGCCTCCTTCAGCTTCAGAATTTGTTGGCTGATTTCATACTTTACTACATCAGTAGATCCCATAATTACAGTACTAAAACAGTATAATAAACACAGTACTCACATTTCTCCCATTCAACTGAAAAACAAACAAACATGAGGAAATATGAATAGAGTCAGGTTTTGTACTAGATAATTGCCTTCTATTTAGCTCCATGTTGGAGCACTTAGTGAAAATTCAGCTATTTTTAATTTTAGGTTTTTTTAAATGCAAGTGCTTAAAATACTCCAAGCATCTGGCACTTATTCAGAACAGAGAAAACGCATTCACAAGGGACATTTCACTTTCATCTAACAAAAGGAACAATCCTGAATAAATATGTGTATTTTCCAAATGACCTAAAGAAATTTTATGAATAGAATATTTTAAAACACATTTCACATCTAGCTGCCATAAGTCAATCTCCTTCTCCTCTCAGTATAGGGGAAAAAGAGAAGCATTCCTTAATATTAAAAATGTATGCAAATGATAACCAGTGCCAATGAAGAAAATTTGGTAATCAGGCCTTTGGTTTTACATAGGGGATATGTTGTTAAAGTTCAGTTTGCAGCTTGAGAGCTCATGTAATGAAGTCCTTTGACTTAGAGTAATTAAAAACATGCTCTTTTTAACAAGTTCATAAGTACATTATCACATGAGAGAAATTACTTTGCAAGGCTATCCAAGTAATTTGCTTTGGAAAACATCTCTCAATCCAGAAAAATATAGCAAGAAGCGAACTAATGGCATTTATTGGTGATGAACTCTATTACAACTAATCTATCCATTTTGGATTTTAGCCACCTAAATTTCACATTAAAGCCAAGACATAAAACCTAGTATCATTTGTATTAAGAAATAAAAGCTTTCTAAACCATACACACCAAGTAAAAACACTTTGTCTACCTAGACTTGTAAAAATATATTTTTCTTTTTGCATTGACATTCATGTTTTCAAAGAACTCCTGCCATGTTGTTTTGTCTCTCTCTCTGCTCTTGTACTTTGATGACTGTAGTCTTTCCAGCTAATTTTTTACTCTTTTAACGTTGTCTTAATAGCTATTGGCAGGTAAAGGTAACAAAAATAGTATAGTTACTGCTCCGAAACTTGGGTTAATTTCTCTTTAAGCAGGACACAATGCACATACATAGCATAAGTCCTATACGCTGTGGTGAGTACCCTGCACTTTGCCTTGGTGGAAAGGCACCTGAGACAAAGAAATGAATCAAGAGAGACAGCCATGCATAAAAATCAACTGGGCACCAAAGGCTGACTTCAGATTTGAATAAAAATATTACTACCATGACAGATGCCAGCAATTATGCAGTTAACTCTCTAATAGGCATTTCAAAATGCTCCTGCACTGAAAAGATCTATCTTCCCAGCATCTAAATGTAAATCTCTGTTGCTATGCAAGTTCACTGCTTTTTCTTTTATGCCTAGAGGGTCTAAGAAAAAGTTGATTATTGTTCTCTTTCTAAAAGCAATTTATACTGGAAACATAACTATTCCAGCAAATCTCAACAAACCAAATTCCTTCTGTCTTTCCTTGCCCATTACATTTTCTAATACTCTTCATTGGTAGCATTTTGTTATGCATTGTCTTTGGCTAGATCTCTGAAGTCACTGACAAAGCACACAATCTCAAGCTCCAGTGTATTTCAAGCAGCCTAAGTAATTCCTTGTGAAGAGAACCCTCTTCCTGTATCCAATAAAAGAAAAAACGCTGTTGGTATATCCTGGGAGTATGAATAATGCCTGCATAGTGTCATTCAGCAAAACTCCACAGAGGCAGGATATTATACTGATATTCATGCCTCTGACATTTTATTTTCAGATGCAATGTTTAACATTGATCTTTGTTGAATTTCATATTACTGATATTTAAAAGTGAACATGAATTCCATTTAGCCATTAAAAATAAACACTAAATAAACCCAGATCAGGATAGGCTGCTAAAAAAAAGGCTTACAAATTTCATGGATGACAGCAAACCATTTACCATAAACCATTCCAATCTTGTATGAATCCAGCTTGTGATGATTATGTCTCCTTCACATGTTCTTAGCTGTTCTACAGGAATGTCAGGTGGACAGTAACAACTGAGAAGTCTTCTGAGAAGATATATATTGTATCTACAGTTTCTTCTTATGTATTAAAACAGCTTTTCAGTTAATGAAGAGAATTACATTATTTTGCCATGGTTTATTCTTAAGAAATGTATGTAGACGGTTCTTAAAGAGAATACTTATATATTCCTTTAGGTGTTTATAGAAATTGTTTTCTTAATATTTTTGCACAATGTCATATATACAACCTCAGGCTTGTTTTCATCAGCACATGTTACCAGCTACTCCTCTTCCAGCCACCTGAGATTTCCATGATGCTCCATTTGCCCTCATTCATTAGCTAGTCAGTCAGAGTTTGTCCCTGATATTTTCTGAATTCCCTGAAGCCATAATTTCCAAACCTGCTTTTCTTACTGCCACCATTATGCTGTCACTGTCCTGATTCTATGCCAGCCTGAAGGCAGACTCCACATTGAACAATCATAAAATCACAGAATGGTTTGCGTTGGAAGGGACTTTAAAGATCATCTAGTTCCAACCCCACTGCCATGGCAGAGACACCTCCCACTAGACCAGATTGCTCAAAGCCCCATCCCACCTGGCCTTGAACACTTCCAGGGATGGGGCATCCACAGCTTCACTGAGCAACTACTTCCAGTGCCTCACCACCCTCAGAGTAAAGAATTTCTTCTTAATATCTAATATAAACCTACTTTCTTTCAGTTTAAAGCCATTCCCCCTTGTTCTGTTACTATATGCTCTTGTAAATAGTCTCTCTCCATCTTTCTTGTAGAAGCCCTTCAGGTACTGGAAAGTCATTCCAAAGCCTTCTCTTTTCCCAGATGAACAAACACAATTCTCTCAGCCTTTCCTCATAGAAGAGGTTCTCCATCCCTCTAATTGTCTTGATGCACACTCTTGATTTGAGCACAATGAAGAGTCACAAATTATTTTTAGAACAAAAGTTTGGGAACCTTACAGGTTTCTGGATTTATTTCACCTAAACTGAACCATCATCATGGCACAAATCCTATATATTGAATCTGAACTCAGATTGGCCACACTGCATTTTTTTTCCTTCTTCAACTACCTTTATTACTAAAGTGCCGTTAAATCAGAAATGTCTATCACCATAATACCAATGGCCACAGAGTTGCTGAGAGATGATCAGTGAAGAGTCTGTCTCAGCTTACTTCTCATTTCATACATTCACAATGCACTTAGTGAGAAACAGAATATCAGCAGCTATCTGAATATGCTGTTAAGGCAGCATTTCAAGTATATTTGGGATCTTACACATCATTTTAAAGCTGTCTGCCTAGCACAGTGGGAACCATTTATATCACTAGCTGTTTTGCCTAGCAATAATCAGCGAGCTTCTGAAAAGAATGCAGCCTTATCAGCATGCAAGGAATTAGTCCTTTTGCTCAGGAGGAAATTGTACTGCTTTCAGCTTCATAGACTTAAAATTTCTCATCTCTGTTCTTTTGAACTTTCTGGAGAACTGTGAAATTGTTAATATCACTGATAAAATTTTTTCCCCCTGTTACAACTGTTTGTTTGCATATGCTCACAAATCTCTTCAGGGTGTAAAAATAATAGCATAAATAGGATAGCATCGGTAGTAACAGTAATAGTATGCCACAGAAGTATGTAAGTATAATAATATAGAGATAGATCATAATTAATAGCAGTACAGATAGTGGAGGTTTAATCTTGTAAGATTTGTAAAATCCTGAAAACTACATATGTGCTTTGTGCATGTGATGAGCAGTATTGGTCCAAATAGATCTCACTAAATGGTGGTGGTGAATTTCTAGTTAAGTTTGGCATAACTAGCCTATCATACTACTGGAAATTATTAAAGCATGCATCAAAGTCTGGTTTATCAGGTCAGTTCCTATGTCTCTGCAAGAGCAAGCTTATAAGAAGACAGCACTCTAAGAGCTAGCTGATGTATCAAAATAGTATCTGGGCACTAGAGCAAGCTGTAATGAACAGCAATTCAGAACTGCCACAAGTTTTCATGCTGGGATTGATTTTCACTGCATTGCCTCAATGAATTAGCAAAAGAAACAAGCTAAAAGATGATTAAACTGTTTAAAAGCCTTTAAATCATCAGAAATGGAAAAGAAAAACATGGATCCAGCCAAACAAGATATTTCAAAGTTGCAGATATTTTCACACAGCATTCATAGTTTGTTGGATAAGGTACATACTCATAAAGTAGTGTTTCTGTCTGCACAACTTCAGAAAACCCTGAAAATTTGATGCAAGTTGGGAAGACACAAAAAACAGTAGCTTTATCCACCAAGAGTAGGAGCCAGTGTGGATCCTAAAAAAGAAGTGATGACCACTGAACTGAGATAGCCATGGGTTTGATTTGTCTGTCCTCTCCCTTTCTTCCCAAATGAGCTTTTGAAGGCTTTGCAATGTCAGGTCCTAGTTTCCAAAGGAACACAGAAGTTCTTGTGTAGCTGTTTTGTCCATAAATCTTGCAGTGTGTTTCCTTACAGTCTGACAGTACCAAGAACCTTCTCTGACTGCTCTGAGCCCACAGGAAGCCTGTTCACAAATCACTTTTGCAATTTATTTTAATACCTCACATTAACTGAAGTTCATATGACCTACCAGGCATTCAAAGCTTAATCTCAGCTGGCAGAAGGGGATCTCATGGTTATTTCTTATCTGGCATGACTCAAGTTATGCAACAAGGCAGAAAGAAAGGAAAATGAAGAGACACATCTTGTCATGTGCCACTCAAGAGCCTCCTCCCTTCAAGGACTTTTCCTCCAGAGGCAGTGTGATCATTACAAAACCAATAAACTATATAATAGGTTTGAACTCAGCTCAGAGAGGAATTAATAGATCTATAGGAGCTGTACTGGAGCTTCCTACTTTCTTCTAACTCAGATATTTTTATAATTATTCTGCCTGTAGTAACACAATCAAACTCAGCCTGAAATGTCTTTCCAGCAGATTTATTCAGAACTATGCAGTCAGAAAAATTAAAATTGTATTTCTGTTCCTGATTACATGAAAATTATTCTGTGTAGGGCATCTCTCAGTGGTGTTTTTTTATCTGAGAGAAAAGAAAAGCCCCCTGAATTTGCCTTTTTTTATTCCTGACAGGTGGCTTGAAGAGAAATGTGTAGTCATGTCATTTTTTCAACATAGTATTTTCACTAGCATCAGTATAAGAAACCCTATTTTAATGGTAATGATGGTGATTTGACCTAAAATAGATTGATTAGCTACCATAGAGACAAAGTTCATTTTTACCTTTTTGATAGGTTCATTTCCCTTTATTAAAAATAATTGACTGATTTTAACTTTCTAAAGAATTTTCCTTAGGAAAGAAAAAGGAAAGATAAATACATTTGAAATGGTGAGTGGGTCACTTTTATATCGGAGTTAGGCTTCTTGTTGCCCAAAATGTCCTTATAAAGTCCTAAGAAATGCCCCCATTAATGTTCACATATGAATTTACTTTAAAACACAAATTCAGAACTTGTCAATCTGATTCCCACCCAAAGCAACAGTTTTGGGGAGATGAGAGACTTCATGTAATTTGTGTAAGCCATTGATCACTATCAGCAGTTTCAGCATTTAGGAAAAAATTGGTCTAATAAATAAATCTGATTCTTCCTTTTGCACATACACCAGAGTAATCTATGCTATGGATTAACGCATTTCTCAGTGTAACATGCAATACTTTTCAAGCATAAACATAACTACATGGAAGCAAACAGTTTCACACTCTTTTATATTGTTTACATGTTTAGAGGTATCAAGTGGTTTTTAGAGTTTCCAGGGTTTTTTTGTTTTTTGTTGCAGTCCAAGAGATTTTCATGTAACTACTACATGCAACCAACAACTAAGAGTATGGGTTTCTTTTATTTTAAAGTGAAGAGAGCAGTATACTTCACATGGGTTTCTGAACAAGATTTCACAAGACCTCATTTTTATATACTTCATCAGTATAAAATCGGTTACCAAAAAAAGCTTTTGCTTTAAAATATTTAATGATTAATCAAGAAGCTATTGATGTCATACTGCCACTGGAAACCATCTCAGTTCTGACCCTAAGGCCATTCTTTATACACAGAGTATCATTTAAAATCAGGTAGATTATGCCTATGGTGTTTCCATCATAAATTTTTATTGAGTTACTTTAATTATTTCTATATGCCACAGGAAGAACAACATGGAGCTTTGGTAAGGTAGATGGATGGACTATTTCCCACACATATATTAGCAGAGTATATGTCTTTTATGTAAAGACATTGTGCAACAGACCAAAGTTGACATTGCTAGAAGGAAAAAAAGGTATGCATGTGTGAATTTCAGGCATGGTGCATAAATACTGTGATATTTTGCCCTGCCAAACAGGTGACAACTTTAACTCAAGAAGTCGCACAATTACGTAAGGATATGAAGAATGTGATGCACCTTCTGGAGAACCTGCTCACAACCCAGAAGCCTCCAGGATTCTGTGCTGTGCACAGCATATCTCGAAGTCCCACCCTGGATAGTCTGCAGTCTCGAATGGCTTGGACTACACATCAGCCTTGTACACACACACAAGCTGGGAACTTCACCTGCACCAAAGCACAACTTTGCCGTGGCAACACGTTATGTGACATTTGGAATACAGATCTGTCCTCTGTAGGCAGCAGTCCCCAAAGGACTGAACCCAACCTGCAGAATTCTGTGGATGGTGAATTTTATTGTACAACGGGCCTTCAAAATTCCCCCTCCCAGTACCAGGTAATTCAGAAAGACAATCTGCAGTTTTTAAGATGCACCTCTCCACATTCAGACACTACCTTGACTCCTCTTCAGTCTATTTCAGCAACTCTTTCTCCGTCAGTATGCTCTTCATCAGAGACATCATTACACCTCGTGCTGCCCAGCAGATCTGAGGAAGGTAGCTTTAGCCAAGGAGCAATCAGCTCCTTAAGCCTTGAGAACCTGCCAGGATCATGGGACCTGGAAGGAACAGCTGGAGTAGTTTCTGCACAGACCCCAGATTTCCCAATAGACATTGTGACAAGCACAAGGGATGTTAAAGATTACCAAGCCATAGATGTATGAGAAACAGTGAAGTGGTACTCACAGCATGTTCCACAGCTGTCAGTTTTAAATTTAGAGAGTACTGCATGACCGCTTTATTTGATCTACCTTTTGGCGATCATGGAGATTTACAAACGTGACAATTCAGATTTATAGAAGTAAGAAAAAGTAATGTTGGTTCATACTATAGGAAAAACAATACATTTCTAGATTCTAGAAGCATGTTAAAACACATTTTGTATACAGATATAACTTACTTGTCTGTTTGGCAGACTTTTGTGATAGTCCAAAGACCCTGAGGGTCAGAGCAGCTGGAAGTCTAGGACAAAGAACTGTCATGGGTGGCTTTTGTTCATTGAAGCAAAGGCTTTCCCTGAGTGTCTGACTGTTGTTCCCAAACAATATCTATGGCACTGTTTGCTTCAGGTGATTGTGGGTCCTGCTGGTCTTTTTGTCAGTTTTGTGAAGGCAAAGGGACAATATTCGCTGCATGTCATCTAGACAATCAACCAAATAGAGCTGCTAGAGAGTGGTTAGTTGTTGCACGTTATTTGTCATGTAAATGAAACCTCTTAATTTATCTAAAAATACTATTTTTCTATACTTGGTATGAAACAGGTACTTTAAAATTATTTAAAATATTTATAAAGAGAATAAGAGTTTGGTTTCATTTTGGTAAAAGCTTGCAGTTTTAACAAGAAATGCACTACCATCATGTATTAGATCAAATACTATTTATTGTTAAGATAATATGTAGTTTACAAATGGATTCCCTTTTACGTGCATGCAATTTGCAATGAATGTATTCATGCTGGTGGAATACAAATAAATTAAGGTATTATTTTATTTAAAAAAATAAAACAGCTGGAATATTGTATCCTATAATAAGCTATCACTACTTTGAAAGTGAGTTGTTAAACCAATATCATTAAGTACTCTTGGTTTGTGTTTTAGTATTGTGTTGTCATTTATAATGCAAAGTCAACATTTTACAATACATTCCTGTTTGGGGATTTTATATATGAACAAGAAAATTAAGATGGATGGAAGCCATTGGGCAAATTGAGGAATACTAAAGAAGAAAATTACAATATTTTAGTCAGAATCAAAGAAATAAGATTAGAATAGTTATTTATTTGATGATCTACTTACATCTGTAAAAACTAGCTTTGAACTTCAGTCAAAAAAATAAAAAAGTTCCTATAGGTTTGGCAAATTATTTATTCCAGAACCTGATTTAATGCCCAAAGGAATTATTTTTTTTCAGTATTTAGGGTACTAGAAATGTATTGCTACAGTGCAGCCAGAGCTACTGCTTTGCCTTGGAAATTTGATTTATATATTTAAAGATACGCAGTATGCATCATATTTACATGTTCTTTAGCAAGCTTTCTAAAAAACCATGCTTACAACCCAAAATAAATGTCCTAAAATGGAAAAGTAAATTGAGTCACATTTAATAATTAATGCAAAGTGGTGGTGTATAAAATATTTTTACAGACCATAGGTTTAGATTTAACTTCCTTAAGAGGTTCTTTTTTAATGAAAACTTCAAAGGCTAATTGTTAACATTTTGATGTGTGTGGGAACACAAACCCCAGCTGATACTCTGTCCCAGCTTACATCCTTCAACATCCTTTTTCCCACTGGTACAAATTAGGGATAAAGTGTCATCTCTTGTTTTGAGCTGTCTGAATTTGAGCTGTCAGTGTGTACACTTCAATGGGAGTGTTTGTATGTAGGGTTTCTTACTTCCCTTCTACTCCAACTTTTAGTTTCAGGTTAAATAGACAAGTGCTTGTTAAATGAGGCATATCCCAGAAATTGATTTAAGAAAAAACAGAACAGTAGCAAATACAGGTATTTGTACAAAGAATCCTGGTTTGTCTCTAGCTATCTGCCATCACCCACTCCACCACAGTGCCAGGCAGGAGGTTGGAGTTGGAGAAAGCTGCCTGCTCTCCACACCCAGAGTAGGTACATGCTGAGAGACTTCTACTTGCTAGGAACTCAGTGGTTGTATGGCACTGCCTCACCTCAGCAGCCAACCAGCACACCATGTAGCCATGCTCCTCTCCTGTGCTCACAATAAAGTGCAGACACTAGTTCCTTGGGGTGCACAAGCACATGCAGCACCGCTGTCTGCAAATCCCCATTCTTCACTGACACCTTCTTCATGCCACATAAGGTAACCTGCCCTCAAACTATTACATTAATGAAATACACAGGCTAATCTAAGCTCACTGTATCCCAGACATTGGCTGAGGCTGCACAAACAGACTAATTGGTTGCCATGATGAGTTCCCAATATCATTTAACAATTTTATTATTAAGAAAAGTGTTTGCTTTCTCATTTTATAATATATAAATCATTATGTAAGCGCTTTAGAGTTTTGGCATTATTTATTTTCCAGTATAAACACTGGCATCATGAGAGCTTTGGTAAGTCATTTTTTTCCAGAGTTTTTCTCTTACTTTTATATGAAAATTTACAAAGGTCAGTGGAAACACAAAAAACATACATAGCCATAGCTTTACTCTTGTATATTTAATTTTCCAATTAAAAAAAATGCATGTGCAGTAATTAAAATGAAATAGCACCAGGATATCTGTCCAAAGTAGTTCCTTGTTTCTGCATCTGTAAAACACATCCTAAACAATTCTGGAAAGCACTGTGCCATTTGTATTGGCTATAGGTTCAAGGAACTTATATAGACATTACCTAAATTGCAGAGACTCTGTAAGTTGGGCATCACACAGGTGAGGGTACTACCTTTCAGGGAAAAGCTCAAGGAACTTCGGACAGGACAGAATTTCATTCCAGGTGTTGTGGTTTAAGAAGTCTTTGCTTCACTCAGAAAATCAAATAACTTATCACAAGACATCTAAGCCCATCTCCTGTATCTGAAAATTGTCAAAATAATTAAATCCTACTAAAAAAAAATAAAAATGCATAGCTGCAAGATTTTTAGACAAGGCCACACACAAAATCAGTTTTATACCTTCCAGGATGAGCATAACAATCATCATTCCCAGACCAACTATTGACCTCTTCTGTACTTCATGAAATTCTCCTTCCAGAGTCCCTTCATTTCTCCTACAATACACTGTCAGTGGCAACAGCAATGACAAGAAATAGTAATTTCTGGCTTCAAAACCACAAAGAAATGCCACAGACCTGATCCTTTCATTTAGAGAAAATGGCTGATGAAAAGAAAATTTTATTTCCTATGTACCTTGATACCAAGGTTTCCCAGTGTTTGGAAATCTCTTAGAGCAGCAAGTTAATGAAGGTTAAGAGTTGAAAGACTCATGTCAATCAAAACTTGCAACCACAAAAGCTGTGCAAGAGGAAAAGCAGTACCTTCCTCTTTCAAGCTGTTTTAAAGTTTTAAAGATTTGGTATGGAATCTCACATTTATGCCTTGATGGTGTGTTTTAAGTCTGGGCATTTATTTACAAGAGATTAACACTTGAATTTATACTCTCTTCACAGATCTTCTGCAACGCCCTAATTTTTTTGCCATGGTAAATCCAAAGGTCTTATACATGACCAAGAAATGGTCCAGTACAACAGAGGGGAAAAACAATAGTAAAGATCTTTATCTTCAATTATACCAAATTGCACAAATGATGTATTACAATGGTAAATGGCTAGTATGTATCTTACCATAGAATAAAATATCAAGAGAATCAATCTCACATGGAATAAATACTTTCACTAACTGGCTTATGAGAAGCATTGAAAATAAGCATTTCCTCAGTGTTCCAGTATTCTTATCCTAGATGCTGTGTTATCAGCCTCACATATTCAAAATACTCTGATCAGGTCCCTAAAAGTTACAACTTCTATTTAAATTCATTCTCTTTTTTTACTTGCCTTTGATCTATTACATTGATTTCTCCCAAGAAGTAAGGGACAGATTGATGCAAAAGAGTTCCTTAACACTGTTGCAACTACTGCACTAAGGACCCTGAAGCATCACAAGCATCACAAAGAAAATGCTCAGAAGCAGGCAAAAATATAATTTGTGCGGAATAATCCTAAAGTCTTAGAAAACAATAGTGGAAGCATTAAGTAAATCAAAGAGCAATGGAAGATTTCTCAGGGAAATATGTGGAGATAAAGAAGGACTTTTTTTAAATTAAAAGCTCACAGGCCTTCATATTTAACAGTCCACACATCCTCAGGATTTAGGACAGTCAGTGCAAATTTTCAGATGTCTAAGTCCATCTTCTCTGCTCTTAGATTTCACATTTCATATATAATGGGTGATGTTATATGTATGTATTTGCCCTGTCCTGGCCTGAATGGTAACAATTGTGATTCCTTATTTTTAGTATATTCTGCCTCTCACCTGTTTGCACAATCAAATGGACTACATATTCCTTTGCTCAATCTGATACAACACATGGCAACTGTGTAGTGGCTTAAAATCCACATATTTGGAGAACTTTTTTCTTCATGAGGCTCCTTAAAAATTTTGCTTCTTGTTCAAAAAAATCAAAGCTTCCTTCAAGGAGATAAAAAAACCCACCCAGTGTTAACCACCCTATGTACAAACAATCAAATCCCACACAGGTTCCTTTTTGACTCTGCAGTCAGACACAGGACAAAAATGGCTGCACCCTGAGACAAAATTGGAAGCACAAGTCTCAATAGGCAGAAACTTCACACACTAATTATACCTTCTTAAAGGCCAGCAATGTCAATCATTTACTTCCTGAG
The DNA here is from genome assembly GCF_000695815.1 of Acanthisitta chloris. Lineage (NCBI taxonomy): Eukaryota > Metazoa > Chordata > Aves > Passeriformes > Acanthisittidae > Acanthisitta > Acanthisitta chloris. Next base: position 16,466 of record NW_008683202.1, read on the forward strand.
TTTCCTTACATGATATTGTAACTTAGCACATATATCTAGTGCTGCAGGATTTTTTTCCCACCCCTAAACAGTACTGATCGACAGAAATATAGCTCATATTCTTACTAGAAAAATGTCAGCATTTTTCTAAATGTAATCATGCAAATGGCTGTGGTATGGGAAAAAAATGAATGGGTTTCTTGCATTATACTTGCTTATAGGAAAGAAAAATGATAATCACACAATAGAAAATATTTTTCTTCTCATTCACTTTAGTCTGAAATACTTCTCCAAAAGTAAATGCTGAAATTCCCTTCTGCACCTTTGTTTGCAATGACATTGGTGGAGGAGGGGACACGACAGGGGATAGACACAGACATCACCACCAACACACATTCTCTGAATGTTAACAGTCTCACAACAGTATTTTAAAATATTACTGGGTCATGTTTGTCAAGCAGCTACTGAGTGTTCATAGACATGCAATCAACTGCTTATTTTTCCCCATAGAAAATTACCAGTTTGCACTACAGATTGTACCACAGAATCTTTGATGAATATATATATACAGTGTACTAATAACTGCTGGCACTTTTACTATATCAGAGATAGGGAAATCCTCCTTATCCCCCACCTCTCCAACAGGTAAAACTTTTTTATAAAAAAGAAAATTGCTGGTTGGCCTCTTGCAAAACATTATCCTTCTGTTTAATATCCCTAATACTATCCTTTAGGACTAAATTATCTTGATGAACAGCAGCAGCAAGACAAGTATAGAGCATCCAAGGTGAGAGGCTATCTATTCCTGATTCAAACCAGTATGAAAATGTAAGTGTTCTTTCAACTGTTAGTAAGAACAGAGTTTTTTTCAGCAGCCAGTAGTTATATTGTGTCTATATAGCTACTTACAAGCAAAAAATGAAATTGGAGAATTGTAAAAACCTTCAGGGACATTTGACAATATCCTCACACGATCTTTTGAAGCATTGGTCACCCTTTGCCTCAGTAAGAAAATTGTATTTGAAAATAAATGGCATCATATGGAGCTTAGTTTAGCAATAATTCACATTGCAGTAGAAACTGGAGTACCTGAAAGAGTTCAGGGGTCTGTTGTATTCATCACAGTATATGGAGACAATACAAACTTCAGAAAGCTTTCAATGTACAAAAAAAGGAGTAGCACAAAGAGAAGAAAAAGGAGCATGAAAAATTCATCCAAGGTCCCACAATGAATTGCAGGGAGGCAGGAGCAGAGCACCTGGCTGCCTGGGCATGGGTCCCCCTGCCCAGCCCAGCGGCAGCAGGCAAGGGTGTGCTCCTCACTGCCCTATCGTCTGGGGTGGGGGAGCAGGGGAGATGCACAAGGGAACAAAGCTGTTGGAGAGCAGAAAATGTGTCCAAGCACTAACACCAAAGGACTTCCAACACTATGTTTTGTACAAAAATAGAGTACCTACAAACAAGGCATATGGAAGGGTTGACTGTGGAGAGGGCTATATAGCACAGCAGTTTGCGTAACTGTTCTTATTAAGTTTCTGAGAGCAGATGCTTGAATTATACCAGCCAGTTTGATAATTAATTAGCCTTTTTGTGTGTGCAAGGTAGAAAAAAAATAAGTCTCTAAAGGACTTGCATAAGGTTTATATCACACCTGCAATCCCAGGTTAGCAAGAGCAGCAGAGTAGCCCTTTTCTTTAATCTGCCATCAGACATACAAATCACATCTGAACAATACCTGTGCATTTTAGTGCCTGTGAGGATAAAGTTTGCCTCAGTCAAGTATTTTCAGAGGCAAGAAGGTAGACAATATGTTCCAGCAATACAGAGTACATCTGCTGATTCTGCAAGTACAGCTGTGCAAGCCTCATTGCTGTTACAGGCAAGCACAGGCAGCCAGGTCCTTGAGAGATATTTTACACCCTGTGCTTTCACTTCCTCTACACTTTTTACCCCAATCATTGTGCAAGCAGTAGTGGAAAGACCTCAGGCCCACTCTGAAACCAAGAACAAACTATAATTTGGGAAACATTGTAATCAAAATTAACAAACTGGAGGATAAAAAAAGGAAAAAATATGTTAAATGTTACCTCTCAGCAATATCTTTGTATGAGTTAATATACACTAAGGCACTCAGCTGGGTAAGGAAAAAGCTGGCAGCTTTGGGAGTGGGAACAGGTTCCCCCTCAAACCAGTAACAATGAGGTTATTTACAGTCAACCTTCATGTTTAAAATCTGAATAAATTCAATATTGTTGTTATCTGATAACTCACTGTTTAACTAATTTGACAGGTGATGGTGAATAGGCCAACATAGACTTAATTTCTTGTGTGGATGAAGATGTTAAAACTAGAACCTGTCTCTAAAAACATTGTCTTTTTTCTAGGAATAGGGAGTTTAGATATTTTGTTCTATCTTTTATTTGAAGAAAAGCAAAGCTCTCTCAGGATTCACACCCTTAGGCAATTTAGGTTCAACTAACTTCAGACTGTCATATGCTTATCCTTTCAGACTTCTATTTTGCATTTAATTTGAACTCTCCACATGTGGTCAGTTGGTCCAAGGTTACCTTCTGCAATGCCCCGGTTAGAAGTCTAAAATAGACCTGGTACAGGACTTTCCCCTGGTTTTTTTCAGTGACCATTTGGTGATTAAATCTGCAAGCTGTTGTCTCTCTGACATGTTTTTTGCCTACCACTGTTAGTGGCATTTGTTCTCCAAACTATAGAGAAAGTTTCCCACAGTGAAACAGTTCCCAGTTCCTTCTTTCTCACAAATAACAGCAGTGAACATTCCAACCACATCCAAGTCTAGCCTAGAGAGTTTATGACAAGTTCCCAATATTTCTAAGGTCCCTTGCCAGCTCTAAGCTGAGTTCTGCAGAGTAGAAGAACATATAATTTTTTTTCAGTCATAAATGTCAGTGGTAGAAACTAATCTTTTTTTACCTTAACTACATCTTTATTGTATTTCTCCTTCCAGGGTATGACTTTCATCCAGCCTGAGCTTTCCTGAGTGAACTCTTAATTCTTGATATTGATGTGAATCCATTTTCACTTTCTACTTTCCCAGTATTGTTTGGTTTAAACCAGAATGTGGTGACTTAGAAATAACCCTTTTCTTCTCCACAGGGACAGTTTTCTGATCCTGAGCTTGCTTTGTTTTATCTTGTATAAATTCCATCATGTGAATAATATCAGTTTAAAATAAATGGCTTAATTGCAAAATAAAAAGAATTCATTGTCCTATTCAGATTCAGCCAAATATTAAAACTGCTGATCTACACAAAGCATAAATATATTATCTTGTAATTGGTGCCAAATAAATGCTAGTTTTGTTATTCATTGTATGTAAGTTAAGTATCTGTTACAGACTTAATTTACGACACAGGTGCAAGGTGGCCTGGAACAATGTGCTTTGCAAATAATGACTATGAAAAGACCATGCATTTCAGTTTGTTATTGTACTTATTAATAAATAAAGAAGCCCTCAGAACAGTGGAAAGCAGATGAAGTACCACATGATGATTCACTGCCATCTGGAAAATATTTCACAAGAAAAATCTGTAAAACAAAAACCAAAGACAGAGACTAGCTACAAGGGAGGGGAAAAAATCACCAACACACAGGATAAAAACTGCAAAACCCTACTAACTGTAAGGCTCAACAGCAATCTATAGCTTTATCCTGAAGTTGGGATGGATACAAGAGCTCGCAGTGACACAAGATGAACCTCAGGATTTAAGTTTTTAGGGTTGAATTCTTCTCTGGTTAGCATCAGTAACAAAATTCAAATAGACAAAAATTATGACATGTTTGTTTTCAGCCAATGACCCACAGGAAGGCAATAACAGAAACTCAGGACCTGCCTTAAGCTGCCTAGTAGTTTAGGGTACATCAGAATGCAACTACTCAGAAAGTCTTTTGGCCCCTAGGTCATAGGTTTCTTATCTTGGGTCCTCATTTTGTTTTACTACACAAGCTCTTAATTTGCTTTCCAGTTTGTTAGTTTATCTTTTTGTAAAAGCTTTTTCTCTGGATTTTCTACTTTTTCTCCCAAATCTTGGCTTATTCTGTTCTGTACCTTCAGTGCATTTTTCACTTTCCTGCTGGTTGTTGCTTATAAGAAAAAAAGTTGCGTGACTGTACATTCTCCATCTCACCATAGATGGAACATCACTATCCATCAGCAAGTTTTATTATTTCCATATTAAAGCTAATATAGCCACTGCTTCAGATAATGAGAAAAATGGATATCTTTCTTATGCTTTCTACTTGTAATTCTTTAGGGCACAAGGCTAAATTAACATTAATATTGATGTGACTCAAAAGAAGTCATATGCAACTTTCAAAACCACCAGAATTAGATTTCCATTCAAAGTGGTGGGCTAAAATTTGTAGGCTAATAATTTAAATACAGATACAGCAATATATTTTATGCACTCCTGAATCATGAAGCTCTGTCCAACTCACATGCTACACTGAGAATTTACAAGTGAAACAGACTTAACTGGAAAATTTGGAATTATTGAACCTGAAATGCCTTCTAAAAATATCTAAGTTGCCATTGATCTTTAACAAAATCTAAATAGCTCCCAAACAATTAACCTGATAGGTTTGGGGCTTTCCAAATCTGCTTTTCCAGGGCAACCCCTGCAGTATACCAGAGGTTTTCACCTTTGGGATACAAACATGGGAGCACTGGAAATTTAGACCCTGTATACCAAGGAACCCTAAACATTAATTCCTGGTCTCAAGGATTTTGAGAACTCAACTTTGAAGTTTCAGAAACTATGTCATATACACATTAGTAAATATGTCCATTTCAAATAACTACACAAGAAAAGGTCTCAAAAAGCTTTCAACAAATCTCCTGTCTGCTTCAGATATCACTAAAACACCAGCATTCCAAGTTTCCTATTGAACAGAAATTCTAGCTTTTGGCCACTGTATTTCAGGTATCTTGATAATGTGTACTTTATTGATACTGCCTCAATAAACACACATGTCCTCATTTGATATGCTTATTCTATCCAAACATTTTAGAAAATTATTTTGAGCTGCTATTTTTCCATTAGTAACTACTATAGAATGATTGAAAAACAATTACCACCCTTGCTTGATCTGTTTTGAAGAGACCATTTTCTTTATGCAAGCACTTTCAGCTAGCTGGGTGTTTGAAGGTCAAGGGAGGGTGCAGTGTCTCTGCTAGCACAGCCAGCCTGTGAACCACAGATACCACTTCCCTATTATCTTCTGGTCCAAGTGAGAGCATGCCCTTTGCATCTTTTATAGGAGTCATAAGCAGCTCACTCTCTAAGCCACTACTTTTTGAGGAGACCTGAGAAGTTATATTAACCCATTGTTTAGGGAAGGACTTTTTTTATACTTGTCAGTTCCAAGTAGAATTCTTCATTCAGACAGATGCACAGTAAGGCCTTATAATATGTAATCAATGTCTCTCTTCTCCACATATGCAGTCAGCTTACTGCCAGAGTAAACTTTTCCACATGATTCTCTAAAACTCTTTTCAGATAAATTTCAAATACTTTGGGTGTTATTAACAATTTAATATTATCTTGCCTTCCACAATTTCTTGCCTTTCACTTCTGAAGTGATGTGCTGTAGGGAAGGGTACACAAATTTCCAACCTGCAGGTAGTTTTCTGCTTCTCTATTTATACAACACTTTTGTCATCAGGTGCAGTTCCCTGAGAAGCCTGAACTGCCACAGCAGAGTATTTGATTAGCTAAGGAAAGAATCAGAATCCACCCTGGGCAACAACAATAAAAAACTTCACCTCTCTCACCTTTGTCCCTGAACCCTCTAAGGAAGCATGAAGCAACAAATGGAGAGAGAAGTCACTTGAATAGCTAATAAATGTCCTTATAACTGGAAAATTTCCTGAGGTAGACTCCAGGCAAAATCACTGAGTTACAGTTTCCAGCAAGAGAAACAGGACTTCTAAGACTTCAGTGCTGTATCAAACATATAGCTGTGCTGTTAAGACAAGTGTCTTGCTGTTTCAACTGTTTCTTTCCATTCGATTTTAAAATCAAGTTTTAAAAGCCTGAAAGCAGAACACTGCACATCTCTCTAAAGACAACTGTTTTCAATCTTCCAATTCAGCAAAAATTTCAAAACTAATTTGTTGTTGCTCAAAGTGAGATAGCCCTCACACCAGTGTTTACATTATCAGCGAACTTAAAGAACATTAATTTCTTTCTGCCTTCTATGTATTTCTGCAGCTCATTATAACTAAAATATATAAAAATTACAAATAATTCAAGATTAGACTAAAATCTGATTCTGGAAAGTCAAGTCAACCTAAAACAAAAGAAGAGAAAATTCAAAGCAAAATCAAAATAGACTGTCCAGCTGAAGTTAAAATCCTTTACTACTTTCTTCTTATTCTTCCTACCTGTCTTCTGTCTCCTCCATTTCACACCACACTCCATTTCACAAGTGAAGGAAATAACCAGTCCCCAAACTAAGTTTCCTTAAGGAAACCCATGAACAACTGGATCAACTTCCATCAAGTTAGCTCAGCTCAGGCTCAATGGCTCCTTTCCCCATACAGCAGGTTTAATCATTCAGACCTGGGTACACCTGTGTCCAGGATGTAAAGGACTTTATACCATGCAGTCTTCAGCTAACATTTTAATTTGCTTCCTAGCAAAAAAATAGTCAATTGTGATAATTCTTCAGAAGAAAACCCACAGTAGCAGGTAGCAAGCACCAGCAACAAACCTCTGGGGAGGGAGGCACTTCTACTGCAAGAGGAGAGCAATAGGAAAACCATGTGAGAAGCAATAAGCAAAGATTTGTGAGTGTGGGGGTGTGTGTATGTCTCTGTGTCTATGTTAATGCATGTGTGCTAAAAAGCAATAGCACTGGAGCTGGTAATTGCAGGGAATGGTGAGAAGCAGGCAGAAACCCCATAACAGGAATGGCCACAGCAAAATATTCTGCCAGGGAATTACAAAAGGTTTTGAGTTAAAAAGTATCTGGGATTTTTGACAGCTAAAAGCAGCAAAGGACCTGACAGCAAGGCACAAATGAACTATGTACATGCATAGTCTGTGACAATCCATACCAGCAAAACCTCCATTTTTAATAGAGAGGGTACATAAATTGCCAAAGCAGCAACAGCACAGGCAGGAAAAGTGACTTGCCAGTGATAGATGCCCAGCAGACTGGCAATGAAATGAGAAATAGGCATGAGATCCCCTGAGCCACAAGACAGCTCCCTCCCAACGGCCCATACCGTCTCTCAGACATTGTTAAGCACTTCACACACCAGCTTGTTCTTAACCCACCAGTGTACCTCCTGTGTTTGTTGAGCAACCGGCTGGCCACAAACAGTCCAGTCCCCTGACAGCTTGCACAAGCCATTCAGAAGCTTAAGAATTACATGATCCATCTGAAAACTGCACCAACCCCCATTTCTGAGTTCCTGGTGACACTCAAGGTGAAAGCTGTGACCTTGTTATCTTAGTCAACTACAGTAAGAAATGCATACAACATATTTCTACTGCTCTCCTGGCAATTTGCACATTTCATCAAGGTAATTTTGAATGCTAGTAACACCCAATCGCTGGCATAGAGCAAGAAGCAAGGCAAAATTATGAAAGACAAAAGCAGTCAAATAATAAACCCACATGCTTAGAAAGACAAAAATGTTATGAGCGTCTCTGTCAATATATGGGTAATGGGAAGAAATGTTAAAGAGCTGCACAGTGATAAGAAACCTTGAAATAAAACAAGGATATTTAACAAGGTCCGATATATCTAGACACTGGGATTATTTTAATACCACATAACTTGTACCATGACAGAAACCTATTTCATGAGGTGTATGGCTTTGAAATGCACATATCAAAAGCACATGCAGAAACTTAGATGAATACATGCAGTGCAAAAACTGGTGACATCACATTTGCAGTATAACCTCCAACTTTTTTTTGTTTACAAATGGAGACTAAGTTAAAGTTATAAACACATTGCTGAAAATTCTTCTTCAGCCAGACATAAACACCTTGCAGTGTTACATTCAGGTAGCACTTTATGGCCTCTCTTTGACACTGCAAAAGAAAACTTGTACATATTTCAAAGTTTAAGAAGAGATTTTACTCTGCCTGACACGGGTTTCCATCCTCTCCTCCTCTCCTGGCTGATGTTAGCATTCTGCCTTCTTCACAGCCTCCAGAATGCCTATCCTTAAAGGTCATCATGCACTGCATTACTGGAATCATCAGCAATCTGAAACACAACCATATACCCTTCATTTACACAACTGAACCTTCATTTTCACAGGAACCTTCTCTTGTAGTAGAGGGCTGATGCTGAGGTTCAAAGAAGATGCACATTTCTGTCATGTCCCTTGAGAATGTATAAACTTCAACAAAGGAACAAAAACAATAATGTCTTCTCTATGACCTTTCCTCTATTTAGTACTCTCCCAGTTGCCATTCCCCTAGTACAGTTTTATTATATACGTATGTTTCCATATTTCCCTCACTCATGTCCATTTTCCTTCCTTCACATTCTTCACATCCAAATACTGTCTAATATTTATTTGCATAGTAGATAATACCAAGAGGAATAATTCACGTCCAAACTCACTTTTAACTCACTCATGCATCTCTAGCAAATTACTTGTAATAGTGGTTTGTAATAATACTGTATACTGAAGCATTTTTGAGTGGTTTTCCAAAGGAACTTGTCTATTAACCCCTCTTTTTCATCTCTCACTTTCACAGAAAATCCTGGATAAGATTTTCATTTGAATGTCTGCCACTTGTCTTAAGCTCTCTGACGAACAAAGCAATTACTGCATATTGTCTCTGACAATTTTACTTACCTTTTATTTTCTCCTGAAAACCTACTTCCAATTATCAAGAGAAACACCACATAAAATCACTACATGAACCATAAATGCACAGTAGAAGAAGCGTCATGGCATAACAAGGAGCACCCAGAAAACACATTCAAGCTAGCAGCTGAATGAAAAAAAGGCCTAGAAACAGTCATGATGTTCTCTTCCCCTTTATCTGCCTTGTGTAATTATTCAGAGAAATTCAGATAGTGAGAAATCAAAACCAAGTAAACAACCAGGGCCTGTGTACATAAAGAGATTTGTGTATGGTGACACCTGAGAAATAGAAACCAGGTAGCTGAATCCAGTACCTATATACAGTGAACAAGAAAATTTCTTGTGATAGGCTAAGCAAAACAGGGTCTGTGTACAGATATCTTTAGTAGACTACTGAATGCAACTTAAAACAATATGATCTGTATTTGGAGCCTCTCTGGCTTTCTGAGGCTGAAGTTTGTCCCCTGCTGACTAACCAAAATGCTGTCGTGTTTCTGAGAAGCAGGGGCAGGCTTGGATGCAGGCCACAATGGACTATGCATTGTTTAGTACCTTTTGAAAGGACTGAGGCTTTCATTTGTTCTGAAAGGTAAATACATTCAGCCTTCATAATAAGCTGAACGCTGCTATAGTGGGGCTTACTGCAGCAGGCTTGAATGGAGTGGTATTAAGATAGCAGCAATTCAGACTGCTGAGCCTCCTCAAACAGCTAGATTCACAGGACCTCTGGTCTGAAAAGATGCCCAAAAGGCTTCTTCCCTTTCTGAGACGAGTCATTGTGACCACTCTCTTTTATAAGTGTGCCATGTGCAGTGTGACATTCAAAATAAAATTTAAGATGCTAGTCATGGAACTGGACCAAAACATCTGTTGCTTTTTGAATTCTGTCCCCAGCTTGCTACTGCTCTCCCTTTCAGCTCATCCATCTTTAATATGGAGTACAGATATGAAAAGTTTTTTAGTCAATTTCTTTAAAACTTCAGGGTAGTTTTTCTTTCCACAGGAAATACAGACCTTTTATCTGTTCTCTTTTTTATAACTTTCTACATTTCTCTCCACTATATCTTTTCTTTCCTCTTTACATCCTTCTCCTAGAAACCTATCCTTCCACACGTAATCTACATCGTGCTACACCAATAACTGTGACCAGAGATTAAAAAAAGGCCAAAACTATGATGACATCAACGTCCTCTTACCATACTTATAATGTCTATCACACCCTATGCACCTATACTGCAGGGACATGATTTAATGTTACCCCTGACCTGAGACCCCATTGTGCAATGTTGTACTACCACACACATGCTGTTGTAGGTGGTGCCTGTCCTGAAGAAAATTACAAGGAGACAAAAGGAGGACAAGACAGGAAAGGGGAAAAACATTGCCTAATGAAGTAGTACAGCCACAGCCTGCACTACCTGGCTGCCATTTCCACTCAACTATTTCTTCTCGTGCCAAGTCAAGGCTTGGATCATTAAACTTTTTTAATCATTTTGTTCTGCATCTAGTCATTGTTATCAAATTGTTAAAGGATTGCTTGCTGATGAGTTGATTTTATATCTGCATGCCATGCCAAGCATTCAAAAGTGGTGCATGTTTCAGCTAAGACAAAGAACTATTACTTAAAGAAGACCCCAATACTATGGCTTTTGCATGATAATCTGCTTTACTGGGTGCAATAAAGAACTATTACTTAAAGAAGACCTCAATACTATGGCTTTCGCATGATAATCTGCTTTACTGGGTGCAATTGTGGTTTGCTAACACCTCTTTCTTCATAACACACAACTACCTTTCTCTTAATAACCTTTGTAGTACAATTATTTTGCTTTGAGCTGTATTAGTGCAATCAGCTAAGTTACAGTACTTGAGCACATTATGCTTTCTTAAAGCTTCTAATGATTGACTGTCAGAGTCATTAGATAAGATTCTTCTGCGAACTTGCACACTACATGAAGCAGATACTGAGATCTCAATAATTCACAGGCAACAGAAGTAGAATTACTTCCATTAACATTTTACATATTGCATTTAAGCCTAAACTAAGAAAGTTATCTTCAAAGGGATTAAATACCTAGGGTGGAATACTTTGTGTTTTTCTATGCCTGACATAATTTACAGTAAAGGGATTAGTGGCTGTGTTAAAACAGATGTGTTTGTTTATTTACCCTCCGTATTTGAGCATTTCTAGTGATTTACTGTAGAATACATGTTCTAAAAAAGCACTTCTCATCTCCTTTCAATGAAAATAATCAATGAAATGTAATGGCAAACTTTCAAATAGGATAGATTGAAAAACACACATTCTTAAAATCCACAGTGGTCTTATAGTGTTCAGGTGCTATTTTAAATTACAGCAGTATTGGCAAATGGTGCCATATGGCAGGTGTATGCAATGCACCGCCCCACTAAGTTATGACCTTCTGATAGGAGACAAAAAATCTGCCAGCTTTGGCACTCCCCACAGAGAGGGCCTGTCTTCCTCATCTGTGACCAGTGCTGTCCAAGAAGCTGCACCAGGGTTCTTCACTCTCATCGCCTCCCTTCAAGTAACTCTTCTTTTCCAACAGGTGAGCAATAAAGCTAAAAATCCCTCCCCTTCTTTATTATACTATGAACTTCATTATTTGGTTGCTGACCTGTGCTTACTAAAAAAAATCTATCCCAGGACTGGTTGTATTGTTTTGTTTCAGTTGAAGAAGCTGAAGCCTTCAGTCAGAGTTCTTGGTGAGATAAAAGACTGAGTCTGATCTTCTCCTGACATTCTTCAGTTGCTATTAAAGACAGGTAAAAAGTCAATCTCACCCCATGATATTCTGCTTTTTCTGCACCCCACTAAGCCAGAAGCAAATGCACTGGTTTTGTTCTGGCCTGGTCTTATGGCACTGTCCCTATCATTCATACTGGCAGTAACCCTCAACTGCAGAAAATACATTAAGTTCAGAATCCATGCTAAGAAAAAGAAAATCAGCATGAGGCTGATTGGGGTTGCTACCAACCAGTGGGCAGCTAATTATCATTCATTACTGGTTAGCTGTAGTTCATTCAAAGGAGTCTCCCTAAACTCCCAGAAACAGACTGTGAGAATCTAGGTGATATGAACAGCTTGTTTCACCCTGATTACTTTCACATAATGTTATAATAATCATGATACCAAAACCCCTTATATTTCAGGGTTTTTTGAAAAGGTTTATAGAAAAGAGGTCTTAATAGCCAAATATTTAGGGCTATTTATGTAAAACTTTCCAAAATAAATACCAAGCAAAAAACCCAAATACAAGTCCCATCCCACAGACATTGGGAATATTTGAAGGCCAAATATAGAGAAGAATTAGAAATAATTTAGAAGTTAACTAAAACACAAGCCAAAAATACCTTCACAATGTCAATCCCACACAATTAGGTGCCGAATCTGTCTACTGCCAAGGACTTCATATCATTGTTTCAACATATACATCATAATCCAAAACTTCTAATATACAGGCAGATCATTTTACAAGAATATAAGTTATGCATTTATTTAATTTTATTATAGACTGTTAGCAATTATTTTATCCAAAACTGAATTTGATATGTTTTTAGCAACTTGTATTTTATCAGCATAAGCATACTTCCCAACACTACTGTGGCCAAAGGTATTTCATATCTGTAACAATATAAGAGTACCTTATTTTTAAAAAAATACAAAGAGAGCAAACTGTCTTCAAGAAATTTAAGAGGATTTGTAGTATCTCATTCAGTTGTCTTGAGGCAAACCAGCTAAAAGGTATAACTCTAAACTACATGACTGCTTTATTGCTCACCCACAGAGAAACGTGAGATTGCAGATTTAGAATTTTTCGTAGACCAAGACATAAGAAAGGACATTGCATGAGCCTAAACCAGTTTCAAACAAACAGACAAAACCCCACGGAAATAACTGAAGACTAGAATGCCACCTTGCCACTTTAGTTCTACTACACACAAAACGGAAAACAGATAGTACCCTTCCAGCACTAGTTGTTGTTATTGCTCTTAAATGTATTCATACTTATTAATTAGGTAGATGCAGGTCTTTGAAGGCATGGGTGGTGCCTTTGTCAGCTTTGCATATGTATTAAACTTCCCTGCACAACCCTTTCTTTTGCTTTCTTGACATTTCTCTATACTGCTGGCATTTATATCAGCTTTCTCATATCTTCCTCCTTCTCTCCAGTCCTTCTGTCAGGCTGATCAGCAACAGCCTTTTCTTGGCACCCACACTCCTTCATTGTCAAGCAAACAGCAGTTTGTTTTTTAAGAGTCACGAGCTTAGTTTGTTTTCCACAAGAAATTTGCTTTCACATTTTAAATGCTTGAGCCAATTTAATAATCATGAGTGATAACCTGACAAACTTTTTCCCACTGAACAGAGCACACATGGCAGATGTGCCAAAACAGAACAGTGTTCCTTCAGCTTCAATACCAATGTGCTTTACTCCTCAGATGATGAAAACAGATCAGATCACTAATTACTGGACCTTGAAGAAAACATAACATTGTGAATGAGGTCCATATATTATTCAAGGTGTTCTGAGATAGACTTGTGGTGAACAAAGCCTAGTCTCATTTAACATAAACCACAAGATAATAAACAGTTAGCCATCATCCAGCAGGTGATCTGTAAGTACAGCGTTCTGAAAGTGGTAAAAAAATTCTATAGAAAGTTACTGTCCTATCAGCCATCCCTTTAGCATGGGTTGTTTTAAAGAGGTAGAGAGTAAGCTGCTTTGAAATACTGCATTCCTTTTTAAAACCCTACCCTAAAGTACTTTCTATAGATTATAAGTCAGAAGTTCCCTTCTTGCACTGAGGAGTGATGTATGACTATGCAAGAGGAGCTGCAACAGCATGTGTTTAGCTTTATAATTTTGATTTATTACAGTAAGTTGAGAGAAAACAATGGTTACCTCAAAGTACTGTAGCACATATGTTCATAGAGTTATTTTTAGACTTGCATAGATTTCACCTAAGAAAACAGGTTGGCGTATGCTGTGCTGTGTGCACAATAGGCTGTGGACCTGAATGTACCTGAAGAGTCTATAAACTCTGATTTCATTTAAATAGTGAATTAAACAGAAATGAGACAACAGGGAAAGATTCATAATTACTGCTGTATTGCCAGCATCTGCCAACAACTCTTTAATATTCTGACAAGCATCAAGATGGTATTGATGCTGTTACTTTTAATTAAACTTAAATTGATGTATGCCATGTTTGGGAGAGATGATTTTTACTTCTAGCATCAACTGTTTGTGCTTTTGAAATTAAAATATTCCAATTTAATTTTTTTTCTTTCATTATAGACTGGAAAAACCTAGTAAACATACATGTTTTTTCTACTAATGAATTTGTCTGTGGAAGCAAATGACATATTAAATAGCATTTCTACTAACAAATATATTCAAAGGTTGAAAGAGTGGGATTATCATTGCTAAAAAGTTCGATTTCATGCATTTGGTGAAAGGTTCCAACCCTTTTCTGTTCTCACTCACTGAACTATTAAAAATTTCTGTCAGTGGTGCCAAAACTTTCAAAACTCTGGTTTTGTTTCAAATAAAATGTGCTTTTCCACTTAAGATAATATCATGAGACAAGCTTTGTGGTTTTCCAGAACAAGCCATGTTTCTATGACTTTCCCAGATTGGAAGGCTTTGTATCATAATTCAATACAACTTTTATTATTTAAAGGAGAGGAAATGCACATAAGAGCAAACAGGTACAATTAAGAGCATTCTGGAAAAATAACCTCATTAGAATTAACACAAGATCACAGAGGCTTTGTTGGGAAGGTGAAGGTTCCGCGCAGGGAAGCAAGCAGCCGACTCCGTGTGGGTGATAAAGCAAGATTCAACTTTATTGTCCGACAGGCTCTTTCTTATACAGTGCATGACAGGCATATAACTATCAATCATTTATAATTGGCTAAGCTCTAAAGATAGCATTCAGGTACTCTCCCTACTTGCAGTTACAGCTGTGAGGATTATCTCTTACTTTCTCAGGCTTGGCTGCATTCCTTGCTGTTTGTCTCAAACTTGTTTGTCTCACCCTCAAGGACAACTTGCCCCTGCCTTCTGCCAAGTTAAGTTGCCTTCTGCCAAGCTGAGTTACTCCCTATCTGTATATAAGTTACTATCTCCAGAGCCTTGCTTGTACACTGCATTCCCAGGTGCGTTCCCAGGACTGTGTCCGTGCGTTCCCAGGGGACTGTGTCCTTGCTCTTTTTAGCCTTCCCCAGGTGCATTCCCAGGATTATGTCCCCGCTCTCTTAGCCATTCTCCAACAAGGCTTGCCTAGCATTTGTGTGCTTAATAAGTTCCTCTTATACTGGATTTATTCTAATGTAGACTTTTAGAGTTTTCCGTGCATTTGTTTCATAAAAGAAACTAAACCCAGAAAGATTCTCACTGCTGCTTGCTTAACAATTCAAGCTAAAGTCACAAAAAATATGCTAGGAGTAATAGAGAATGAGAGGTCTTATGGAAGGCAAAGACTGTGCCATCACGCATGTTCCTGAGAACTCACAGACAACCTAAATTTTGGCCTTTTCCAATTTTTGTTGCTTAATTTTGTAAACTTAAATTGCATGTCATTATAGTATACTGAAGTTAAGGCTTGTTCTAAAATGCCCTCATAAAAATGACTTCTTTTTACCTATGACTGTACTTTTCAAGAATTGCCAGCTGACATAATACTTTTGCTTGGAAATACTGGCTGTTAGAGGTCTAGCTAAGGTAAATGGACAAAATAAGTTTAAATCCCTAGTTTTGTAAATTCAGTTGCCTAAGAACACAGCTGTGTCTTGCCTTACCCCAGGATTAACAAAAACTCCACTCCTCTGGGTTAACAAAGATATGAATCTGATGTTCAGATTCAAAGATATTAACCTGATTTAGCCTTGGAAAAGACAAAGCAACTTTGCTACAGGCTCCACAGGGAAGTGTGCAAGCTCTGGCCACTGCGCTCCTTGCAGGACATCTCAACCATCCTCCAAGCAAAGCAGATTGTCACCCATAGAGCACTGCAAAATACTACTAATGATTCTAGCTCCGATCTCAGCTCCACCACCTGCTTCCAGGATAAGCAACAAATTAGCTGGGACTAGTGGAGTGACTATACTCTTCTGTTTCTAGCTCTTTTAACATCATCTTGGGAATATCTGTTTAGCATCTCACAGAACAGAACAGACATGCCCATAGAGATTTTGATACTCTTACTGAGTCTAGACCTAGCTATACTAAAGTTTCAATGTCTGATTTAAGGATTAATGCATCTCAAATTTAAACAAGTAAATAATATCTTGACAAGAATGCTTCAACACTTAAGTTGGCAACTATTATCTTCCATCATTTCAAAATTTCATTTTTCTGCCATTTAACAAATTATATTTTTCAGAATGTCCTTCTCAAACACAGTACTTCTAAACACTATTTACAAAATCCTTACTTCATTCTTATTATGACTACATGATTACTATCATTTGTGAGAAGAAATATTTTAAAGTATTCTTTAATAATTATTAGAAGCATAGTAGTGTCATAGATGGTAGTATTCACTTGTTAGGAAAACAGCCAGCTTCCTATTATTTCTCCAAGGAAAACATTTGACTAGTGAAACTGGTGATAGACCCATCATAAAGGCTCCTCTGGGATACATTTTATTGCAATACGGTGTTCTTCCTTTCAGTCCATTACTATCTTCTCTGGGTTTCA
Source organism: Acanthisitta chloris (assembly GCF_000695815.1). Lineage (NCBI taxonomy): Eukaryota > Metazoa > Chordata > Aves > Passeriformes > Acanthisittidae > Acanthisitta > Acanthisitta chloris. Next base: position 33,047 of record NW_008683202.1, read on the forward strand.
GACCTAAAATAAACTTGAAAAGAGTTCAAAGTCTGAATCTCATTTAGAAGTTTGTTGGATCTCCAAAAGACTAGCAGATGTGCTTGTCTCTCAACTGTTCTCATTCTTCTAGCTCGGGTAAAGAATTTTATCAGGTCAGTAATTGCAATGAAATATCAATCATTAAATAAATATGAAAGCATCTTTATAAGGCTTTTAAAATGTGTATATTCTGTGCCCCTCTGCCAAACAGTAACAGATGTTGAGCCAGCTTTCAAACAGATCAGTGACATGGAATCAATGTTTGTTTATATGTATCAGCTCCTGAACACAAATGATGTTGGATTCGTTTGGTCACGATCTTTTTGACAAATATTTTGGGGCAGGTTCTTTCATTTTGGAGGCAGATGGGGAAGAAATGATAGAAAACATCAATTCCCCAAAACCAAAACTGTTGCCAGAAGGTATCAATTTCAATGCACCCAGAAATATTTCTGACAGTCAATACAAAACTTCTAGGAAAACACGAGAAGTTCCTTGACTCTCAAAACAATTTCTTAATCTACAAATACTCTTTGTATGTCTTGGTGCATTATGTTGACTCCACTAGTGCTACATTCTCCCTTGGTTCTGTCAAATACTTCAATTTTTTTCTCACAATAAAATTTTAAACCAATATTTGAGGATTTGAATGGAAGCTCAGATAAACAAGGATAATAAAAGGAACTTTAGAAACCAAAAGTTCAAACCAAGTCTTACCCTGTACTAAAAAAACTAAGTACATTGATCATAAATGCATTAAGGGAAGGCACGACAAAGTACTAGTATCAACCCTTTTTAGTAATTTAAAATATTTAAACTTCCTTTAGGTCACCCATGTAAGTGAAATAGTTGAACTAAACTGATAGGGCTTAGACACTACAATAAAAATTATCTGTAGCATGTCACCTACCCGAAACCAGATATCCATGTGCCTGTTCTCCCCAGCTTATCCTTCAGAGCAAAAAAAGAAAGGTTAAGTGACTTCAGACAGCCTTGCATTTCCCAAAACAGAGTTCTCCCACAGTCACCTTTTTTTCTTTTGTTGTTGAACCACCAATACATATTTTGTTCAGGTATCATAGCCTTTAGATTTCACTTGCTTTATTTACCACTTAGACACTGTGTCAAATAATTTCATTCCCCTGTGTATCAGCCACTAAAACTGTCAGTCATATGTCAAAAGGGTTATGAGCTGCATGCCTCAGGGGTATGCCCATGCCCCATGAGCTGCTTCATATCAGCTGAATAGTTTTCTATTAAGTTTCTTCATCCTTGCAACTAAATACCATCGATCCCTTAGTTGTCAGTCACTGTGCAGTAAAAATCCTGACAATTACTTATTTTCAAATTATACATAATATGCTACAAATAATTTCTACAAATCTGAAAGTTTCCAGCTACAAATTGTCAACTTGGTTTTCAGCATGTTCTCTTGGTTTCACCAAAGATACAATCAGCCTTCTCCTTCTTGAGAGTGTAACACCTAGTGGCAGTCTGAGCACTTCACACCACATCTAGTACACTCAATGGGAGAGCGTGGAATAATTTGCCATACCCCAGAGTCCTTCTCAGTGCTCTGGCATTTTTCCATTGAGCCAGTCAAATTGTATCTGCAGCTGGGCTAGCGCTGTTGATTGTACTCTGAGCATAACTTGTGCCAAGGCCTAAAAAGAAGGCTCATTTATTACAGCATAGGACAAAAATTATTCCCTCAAAACCAGGAACGTGTTCAGGGTACCTGTGTACCACTCAGTTGGCTTTCTTTATCAGGTCTTCCTATCTTTATTGCTGCTTAACACTCCTAGCACTGTTCCCCCTGTGATCCCCAACACAAACCAGTTCTTCCTAGTGGTACAGCTGGACAGGGGCTCTAGTGGAACACATATGCATGATCAGCCACATGGAGGTGGCCTACAAACCCAATATCTTTGGCCAAAGTGACTTCCATTCCCAATGGTTCTGCCTTTGGGGTAACTTGGTGTTCAGATCTGTTGCTAGGGATAACAGTGCATCACCACTGGAAGCTGTCTGTCATAACAGCAAGAACTTAGCTGCAGCTAGCTGTTGATTGAGGGAAAAAAGGACATACTGTGGTCAATGCATATGTTAGGTCCCTACCATATAACTTGGTGGAGACATGTGGAATACTGAATAGAATACTAATACATTATTATTGTGATAACTTGCTGTGAATCAAAGCCTTTATTCTCCATGGAGAAACAAAGCAGACAACAGTTGACAGCTGTAAAAAAAAAAAAAGTATTTTTTACCCGTACTAGGTTAGGAAAGCTTTCATAAGCTAACTAAAAGAGGACATGCTACAAAACAGACAGATTCACCCTAAGCTCTGTTAGGGTGAATTGAAAATTGTTTGTTTCTTGTTAGTTGTCTGAGACTTGGTTAGGTGTTATAGGACATCCTTGAAATAATCAGTCCCTTCAGATCTCTGCCATAGAGGTAAAGAGGTTTGCTGAAAGGCAAGATTCCTGTTCCAGAGATTCACTACACAGATTTTCTTCTAGTCTCATGTCAAAACCAGTGATGTAAGCATTCCACAATTTTCATTCTTATAGAAAAATAATCTTTGGCACTCTACAGTAATTTTAAATTATTCCTACTTGCACCATTCTAAAAATAATTTCCTTCGCAGTAATGAAGTTACAGGATTTCCTTATATTCCTCTTCATGTTCATTACATACCTCATTACAAATTAAAAGAACTTCTCTCCTACGGAGTTCAAACTCATATCACATGTTTATGCCATTCTTCATCTTAAATTTTTGTTGCACTTGTATGTATCTCATGCAACTTAGCACTGGGATTTTATTTTGACCAGCTACAGAAACAGAGCTTTCAGAAGCTGTCATAAACATGAGTCTTGCCACACTATTAAGTCCTTTCTTCTCATCTTTCTTCTCTCTATAGTACTATGCCAATTTGATTCTGCGCATGTGGATAAAATGGGATCACAAAATTGCAGATAGATTTGATGAAAATCTTTTACAGTTTTTCACACCAAATTTTGTTCCTATGGTAGTCCATCTCTTGGGTATAGCACTGACTGGACCTTTCTCCTCCTTCTTTAGATAACCCAGACCTGGATTTCTTCCTCCATGCTCCTTCAGACTCTGCAAGAAATGCTTTGCAAGTGTGTGCATAATTTTGCACCCTTGTAGACATATTTAGAGGCAATATTGAGAAGCACAGTAGTCAACAGTGATAAAAATTATTAGCGTGCAATAAAGAGTGTTTGAACATCCGTCTCAGAGGCTGTGAAGTCACACTGCCATGTGCTATAAATTTCCATTCTTTTATTTATTTATTTATTTTTTCCTCTAAAGAAAGAGAGCTTAGTTATAGTCAAGCCTTGGCTGGGGGAAGTAGCTCCTTCATCTGCACTGACAAAAGCTAGCAAAACTGGGTAAGGCAGGTGACACTCCATAAAATTTTTATCTTTCTCTCCAGTATGATAATTTTGAAGAACATATTTAATGAATTCTCTGGTTTCAGAAAGTATCCTAACATCAGATGGAAAGAATCATTATGATTTTATTGACAATACAGAAATCAAGAAATACCTAATTGCTATTTCACACCATCTGAAACAGTCCTACCTTCAGTAATGAAGGACTGTATTTCACCAAAGAGGCAATGCTGAGGAAAGCTGAGAAAAGCAATTAATAGAACTTAGGCAAGGAATGACAATTAAACATGTCATGACAGATGCCATGCTGAACTATTCACTCTTGCCTGAAATGTCAAGTGGGAAATCCTGTGAGAAAGGTATCTACATTTGATGTTAACACAAATAAGGAGATGGAAGATGTACAAGAAAGACCATTTCAAAATGCCAAAGTCTAGTAGTAGAGATAAGGTTTGCCCCTCATAAGCATTATACCCCCTGCCAGTCATCCTCACCTCTATTTGTTAGCGCCCTGGATTGTACAGTCCTTTCATTGCACAGCCTTCCTCTGATGCATCTTGTTTTATTTCAGTCAACTGTACTCAATTAAAGTGGCCCCACTGCAGAGGTAAAGAGTTTCTCTGTAGAATCAGTACTGAAATTAATGGATGATAGAGAGGACTACCTCTGGATGCAGCAAAGCAAAAATAAAAATTGCCATATCAGAAACTCTCAGAGTAACAGAGCTTTTCTGAAGAGCTCTGGAAACCAGAAATACAACACCCAAACAGACGCTGTCACCCATATCAGCACTATTCTCCATGCCAGGAAATCTGTAAACAGAAGACATTTATTTTCTAATGTATCCCAGGGATGAGACATGATATAGCTACACTTAAGAGCCTGAACTGTGAACTTATTTTACCCCTGAAAGACCTCATTACGAGTAGAAGACACTAAAGGATTACAGCAACCCTTTGCTGTTGCAGACTTTTCAGCTTCATGCATTTCCATTGACAGTCTTAGTAGAATAACCTCTGGCAAGACAGAGACAAAGAAGAGATTCTATTCAACCAGCATTATTTTAAAGAGAAAAAAAAAGACTAATATAAACTCATATGATAAATGCAGTGCAAAAAAGGAAGATGGTCATACAGAATGGTTAAGTATGGGCATGATTAACTTATATGATAACAGGAAATAGTTCAACAGCAGCTTGTGAAGCCCACAAGGAAGAACAAAAGAAGGTGTCAAAAGCATCTCTCAGGTGCACGCAAAAAGAGACAGAAACATGTCTGTCAAGTAAACAAGTCTTCATGGAAAAAAAAAAAGATTGTATCTTACATTCTTTACCATAGTAAGCAAATCAAATTTTAAACAGCTACGTATAATTGAACTTCAGTAATTTTTCATAAATCCCATATATACTGGCAACTGAAAAAGGACATACATTAGTGAAACTTCTTTAAAATGTGCCTTTTGTTAGAGTACTAGAAGTTGCCAATAAAACAAATGTGAACTAATATAGTTTTAATTCCCATGGATGCCTGCCATAAGTGTGAGCTCCAATTTGAAGTGTTTCTCTTCAGAGCCCTTCTAAAGTGATCTCTGTAGCACTATGTGTCTAGTGTCCAATAACATGTACACTGAAACACCTACAGTGGTGCACTTTTACAGTGCTGCTTGTTTTCACAGAAAGGGTAGAAACTAAATTTTCCTGCCTACGTTTGCCCCTCTAAAGTATGACTGAAATTGGCCACATTTGCAAAGGCCATTAGGGAAAAAAATGAAAAAAAAGTCCACACAAAACAGATGCATGTGCACAAATAAAGCCTGAGGAGTCAAATAAATAGAAGAGCAAATCAAACATGGCATGTTCATGGGACAGGGATGAGGTGAAGAAAATTATGTGAGTGAGCATTAGCTGATTCAGAAAAACCCAAAAACCTAGTAATGATTAGAATGGCAAGAAACAAAAACAACAATGCAGGAAGGAGAAAGAAACTGCTGCTGCATGCTAGCTCAGCACAGTCCTCCCATCAGGCAGTAGGAACCATGTTGGGGTTCACTGATAAAATAAAAAGCATAAAACTGCTCACAAAAAATCATAATATCAGGAACACAATCTACTTTGCAGCAGCAGGAAGATAAAAATTTGGGAATAAAAGGAATTTGGAAGATTGGTAGTGTAGGAAAGCCAATAGCACCTGTAGCCCCTCACTCACAGGGAGAGTATAGCAAAGGATGATGACTGAGAATAAACAGCAAGAATCAGAAATTAAAAGGCTGGAGCGGACTGGGACAATAGCCTGTACCAGCAGGAGCAGGGATGTTGCCTGTAGTAGGTGAAACAGGTGAGACAGGACAGAGTTGAATGATATAATTGCAGATGGAAGAATAATTATCTGAATAAAACGTTCCTCATCACCAAGAGCAAGGGAAAAAAAATTAACAAGTATTATTATAAATGGCACATAAATCCTAGAAGACAGATACCACTGTAAAAAGTATAGACTGAGCATATATTTGGTCCACATAACACTGACATCTTTAACAGCAACACAGCACGTAGTTCAACAAAAGGAGCTCCCAAGTGCTGTAAGCTGATTTAAACATACAGACACACATTTCATCAAAGACCCTAATGAAGGGTGTGTGGGTGTGTGTGTGGGTGTGTGTGTCTGTTAATAATGTCTCATACCAGGAAAAAAAATGAAACACATGAAGTTGTGTCCCAAGCCCATAACGTTTCTATGAGCAAAATATTACAGACCAAAGTATTTTAGCTATTATCTATCTACTTTCACTATTACACTTTGCTAAGGAAGAGTAAGACATGGGGGCAAGACACCGATTTTTGATGCAGATATATCTGACCTGTTGAAAAATCCATCATACAATTCAATCTACATTCAAGTCTTGACAGAATGTAGATGCAGTAACAGCAGGGCTTGACGTCACAGTTAAAAGTCTGCAACTTTGAAAAGAACATTTTTTACATGCATCTAACATTATAAGCAATTAATTATTCTTTTACCTGCTTCAAATTCATACTATTAATTTTCCATCCATTTATCTCAGTTTTTTAGCAATAAGAGCACTAGTTGTCACCATGAAAGCAACTTTCTTTCCAAGAACTGCAGTCAGCTGCTTCACACCAAACCAGTCTGGAGCGCCATAGGTGTTTTCATGGCAAGCAATGGCCCTAATAGAAGGAGGAGCAGCAGTTAAAGGGAAACTGAGTCCTTCAGTGCCTGTTACTTAGCAGGCATTGCAGTGAAAATTATTAGGATACTTTAAAATCCACTTGCAGCAGACAGAGAGAAAAGTTGTGGAGTCACCCTTTATCCTGAAAATTCAGTTGAGTAACAGAGTGGAATTCATAATCCTGACACTGTTGAAGCACTTTGAGTGGATGTTGCATAGTGAATTGATTGTTTTTACTGTTTAGAATTATTGTGCTATTTATTTTGAATTTTTGTGCTATTTTGAAGGCTGCTGTGATTTTGAGTCATGTTTCTTACTCTGGAGCTGTGAGGTGCGAGTGGAAAATGTCCGTTCTAACAGATAGTGACCTGAGTTTTGTAAAACCAAGAATAAGGAATCAGTGGAGTCCCAGGATTCCTGCTCTATGCTCTCCCTAAATAAATTGTGCAAAGTGAAACTCAGCATAGCTGTTCTTATTATCATCATATTCCAGGCATGATTGCCACGTGATTGTCAAGTGCCGAGTGCATGATCACCGTATGCTTGGAACATGATTCTCTTAAATCAAAACTTGCCACCACATTTCAACTACGTTTTTACCAACGTTCAGAATTTCACGTGTTTTCAAACTCTATTTCAAACTCAAGTGTCTTCTGATAGCTATGTTACACTATTAGCTACTGGTCAAGCTTTTGATCCACACTACCTCCCAAATTTTTTTTACTGAACTGCTACCTGCACAGTTGTTCGTCAGGTTAAATAGGAGTGTAAAACCAGGAAGTATCCTCAATTTTGTTACTGTAGTAATTGCTGAAAACATTGAATTGTACTTCAGACAAGATGGATCCCTGAAGCATCCTACTATATTTTTCCATTCTGTCCTTTTGTTGCAATACTACTGAAATTCTTTTTTTCTTTTCCTAGTTTCAGTTAAATGTATTAATTTAGTTTGCTTGTGGGAATATAGTGCAAATCAACAACAAATTTTTATTAAAGATATTCAGCATCTGTTTCTTTTTGCTATGCAAAAGGCCTGTTACCTCGTCACTGAAAGAAATTAGATTGGTTTGGCATAACTATTCTCAACAAATACACATTGACTGCTACAAACCAGAAGTTTCTCAAACATGTCATGCTGGTTAATAAGATGCCAGTGAAAAAATGTCATCAAGACCTTTAACTTTTATCCAAAGGTAATTAAAGACATTCTCTTGGTATTATAGATGTAGCACCCTGCTTACATTGCATCTTAAGTAGTTTTTTGAATGGTCTCAAACTGCCACATGAAAACAAAAAGTCTGCAGGAAGACAGATAGTAAAACTAAGCTCAAGTACATTTAGAATTTTAAATAGTAGCCATGATCAACAGTGATTTACCAAAAAAGTGCAGATTTTAGGGCACGCAACACTGTCTGAGGCAGAGGAGCAAATATATATATATATTCTTTTCAAACAGAAAATAAAGCTATTTAAAATCTGAACACTACCACTCATCACAGTGGACCCTAGCTTATATTCTGATGTCTCACCTCTGCTACTCCAAAGTCATTAAACTTACCAGAATGTTAAACCAGCAATGGGATCCATTGATATCAGTGGTCCAATGGGGATTTGCAACTTGATTTTATAATGGATCTGATTGTCCTTTGGATTACTTAGCATTGATTTTTATATCAGCTGTTTCAGAAAGTTTCACTGAAGCCATCGTTGATTGGTATTAATATTAAAGAGGGAGATAAGACAATTATAGTTTTTCTGAGATAGTTCTTTATTTGCTTTTCACAAAGATCAGGAGAAACATTGGGAGGCTTGAGGTAAATAGTGTGTGCTCTCCTTATGCACACATATATCAATCAATGAAGCTATTAAATACTTCTTTTTTTAACATAACTGAAATAATTAAATTTTCAAGAAAATCTACAGGGCCTGAATTTCCATTTCTAGCATCAAATAGACTTTTTTTTTCCATTTACCAGCAAAATATCCAGCTAACAAGTCTCTCTCAATTCAAAGATGAGCAGATGGACCATTTTTTCCATCAGTAGAGAGGCTAAAAGGGGGACATGGGGATCTAAATAAAAATGAAGTACTTTCTTGAGTGTAAAGCATTCTTAATGACCCTTCTGGAAGTACATCCCAAGGATTGCAGAGGAGCCTGCTATCATAGGCAGCAATCAAAGGCTGGGTTGGATGTGTATAAGTGCATTTAGCTCCTGATATGACCATGAAGGCAAATACAAATACTTTCCTGTGCAAGAACACTAAGCTGACTGACAGTACAGGTGACAATTAAGAACAAGAACAGTCTTGATTTCAAGGCTCATGCTGTTGAGATAAGAGAATTGGCTCTTACTTGATCTTGCAGTTTACACATAGGTAGTGGAATGGTCCTCAAAGCTGTTTTATTCAAGTCCCTACTGTTCCCTCCATGGGCTTTACTGCTTCCAACAAACACATACAGCATTTTGCCTGCTCTCCACAACCTTTCTCTTTGTTTTTAAATCACCACATGCTTTCTCAAATACTTTTTTCCAGGTCTGAAAATTAGTTGGCTTGAATAAAACATTGATCAGCATGGCTAGTGGGAGAGAAGGGGATATATTCATGTCTTTGCAATTGAATATAAGGGAAGATTGCTTTCCCCTCCACCTCTCCTCTCTCAGTCAATAGAGGAAGATAAGCATCCTGAAAGAACAATTCAGACTACCTCCCTCTCTGCAGGGATTATGTAGGTGTGTAAATTAAAAACCAAGGCTCAGTTAGATGCATCAAATCTCACAGTACACACAACTCTCTCCCCTCTTCAGAGGCAAAAGAGGGTTTAGAACTGTGTGAACAATAAGAAGATTTACAGCCATTTTAGAAGACTCAGAGTCTGTTACACCTATGCTGTGCTCCTGAATACGTCTGACTGCATTACTGGCACTGAAAAGCAGAATTATGTAAAAGCCATGTAATCTATTTAGACAGTCCTGTATTATTAAACTAGACTATGTATTTCTCTGCAAGAACACATTATAAATCCAGCTGCTCAAAAATTGAGAGCAAGTCACCTAAATTCACTAGCCTGGTTTAGGAAACACACTCACAGGATGTTTTGGGGGTTGAAGGGGAGAAATCTGGTTTCAGACTGTAATACATAAGGTACATCCACCCTCTTTTCAAGCTTCTCTCTGTGAGCATGAGAATATTTTTCTACCACTCTACCCCCAACACAATTCTTGCTGTTTCTAGCCCAAACTCTCTCCCAGGAAAGGCACCATGACACAAATACTTCCAGTAAAATTCCAAGAATTCAAACAGACAGTATCTTGACTCACATTGCTTACAAAGTAAGCAGAGACCAAATATGAGTAATATACTTAGAAGGAGCATAAGCAAAGAGAAATATGCATGGGATGTTGCTGTATTGCAGAATACCAAAGCTATAGCAACTTCACCTTTTCCAGGGGTTTGAAAGCAATTACCAGTGAGATAAAATTTCAGTTTACACAGAGGGCCAAAGTAGTTTTTTTACTTTCGTTCTCTCTGACTTCCCTCCCTCTTGGGAGAAAGGATAAATCCTCCTTTTTTCCTATGACTATGCATTGAAAAGATAAAGTTTCTTTACCAGATAATATTGCAGTAGATAACACAAAAATGAAACAATAGCATTCTCAATCTGCTAATAGTATATGGCTATTTGTTTTGAACTACAAGCGTAGCAAGACAAGCCTGGAGGCTAGAGATAAATTTATGTAAACACAGAAACTTAGATCTTTCTTTTATTTATGGAGAATGCAAAGGGAAATCCCTTCTTGAGACAGGATAGTGAAAACAGGAATGTGTGAGAATAAACAAAGAGCAAAAGCAAGTGAGAAAGGGAGGCAGCAATAAAGGATCAAGCCAAGAGTTTTAGACTCCACTTTCACATAAATCAGATGTGAACTCCCTGCTTTCATTTCCATTCACAAGTAAATTGCTTGGTTTTGATAATTTGTGTTTGTATTTCTCTAAAACAGTAGTCCACTTCATGAAGTTTTCCTCTCTTTTCCTACCTCCCCACTTCCCGCTAAGAGCTGCCATTCCCTTGTTCAAGATTTCTTTGCCTTCACCAAATCACTATGATCTTAAACTACAGTTTTTACACTGCTTACATAGAAAGGCAACCACAGTAAAGTTTCTCAAAGTGTTCAGGCGTGCAAAAACCTTCCTCCTCTTTCACTGACAGCAACAAGCCAACTGCCAAGTTCAGAAGTTGATGAACATATCCATATATTTAATAAACTTTGCAACTTTCATTCATCCTAAGTGGTTTTGTACCATTTTAATAGTTTTAATAGAAAAACATTTGTGAAAACAAAGATGCATGAAGATACCAGAGGATTGGCTTTGCTGTCCTGGAACTGTTACATGCATTGAAGTACAACAAACAACAATGCTGAAGCCATTGTCCTTCTCTTTCACATTTGGAAACATTCTCAGAAACCTTTCAGTCTTAAAATATCACCTGCAGAACTTGGAACGTGACTGCACAATGCAGAGTTTTATGCACTGTAGCTATTACATACAGCTGGGTTTTATTGGTGTTTTCAAAAAAACCCAAATAACAAAAAAAACAAAACCCCACCAGTTCTGTTTTAAATTCTTGCCAGCTCACCAAGCCAAAATACCATCACAGGCTTCATAAAAATATCACATTACTCTTGCCAAACCAAACCTTGAAGTATCAATCATTAAGTTTCAATCTTAGCTATAGAACAATTGCAGGATCTAAGGTTTCAAACTAATGTACTTGAAAATACACGTGCATAAGCACAATATACAGGAACCAACAAGCAATGATACGATGCAAGCCAATGAATATATATTTTCAAAGTATTTATACGAACACGTGAAGGCACAACAGTAAGCTTAAAGGGACTCACTTGTAGTCAGCATAAATGGCTGAAGGCAGTGATACATTGTTAATTAACAATTACAGGACAAACAGCAAAGACTTCTAGCACAAATAAGGTACAATATATCAGTGGTTCCAGGAATGTTTTGTATAACTGCTCACTGTCCCCTCCCCAAATAGCACACAAACAATCTAGTCATTTGAACAATAGATTTCCTTTTCTTCCTTCACAGTGTGAAAATAATACTTTTAAATACATTCTAAATTTGAGTCAGTTCAGTTTATCATATGACCCAACCACCAGTTATTTTTGTATAGCTTCAGAGATAGGATGGGAAAGAATAACTGAGGTCAGAAACCTCTTAGGCCTCTTCTACTACAAAAACCAGCACTTGCAGAACCTCAGGTGCAAGCAGAAACAGATTGAAAGAGCATTAAGACTAAAAACCTTTTAGAAGCATCAGTAATTTTTCAGTATTTCCCACACACACCTCACTTGCGGACTTTATCGGAAAGGTACACCTATCCCCAAGTGCACAAATACACCAGACATACCTTTCTCGTAAGTAAAAGCAACTCAAACTGTGGGAATAGGGCTAAAACAAAAGGTTCAAGGTGATGCAGTCTGGAGGATTTGGCACATCAAACAAACCTGCCAAGCAGAAATGTCTGTTGCTTCTCTCTCTATTTAGCAGATACATTGCCAGCTTGTCCCAAACCTCCTTCCTTTCTTCTCCTCAGTGCTGCCACAGTCCAGTAAGACACAAGAGGGTTCAATTGATTCCCCCAATGTAAATTAAGACACAAAGGAGGTTAGTGAGTGAGATATTATTATTGGTCATGCAAGGAGGAGAAAGGGGGAAGTAAGCAAGGTTTGCAATGCAGAAGCAGGGATAGTCACCACCATGGATCCAGCAGCATTCTGATGATCCTTCGTCATCTTTTCTTTGTTGGTGGGTGCATGCACACAGTCTCTGGACACTGGTCCTTTCTTATAGGGCTCTGCCAGGGTGCTGATCGGTCCGGTCCCCTTGAGTTGCTGGGTCAGCACATAGTGATTCCCAGTATAGGCACCTCATAAGTGTCCTGAGAAAGTTGTGTTCCAGGTGCAGCTAGAGATTCATGGTAGACAATGGAGTCTTGCTACCTCAGCAGGTAGAGAGTTTTGGTGGAGTTTTGGTGGACAATGGAGTCCCATTATCTCAGCAGCTAGAGATTTCCATGGCTGGGGATATCCTGCAGCTCAGCAAGTTTTGAGGCAAACAACCAGACTTTTGGCACACAACAAGTTGTCAAAGCCAGGCAATGTCAAAACAAATATTTCTTAAAGGTCTCTTACAGACAAACACCTTCCCCCTGCATTACCAGCTCCCTGTGGCAGTCACAGTAGCCATTACTCTGCAGAGTGCTTAAAGCAGCAGCATTTTATCCCTCAGCCAGCTCCCAGAGGCCAGTGTTAGTCATGGATACAACAGGAGAAATATACATGAAGTACACCATAATGAGCAATATCCTCCTTAGCCTCGCAGACATTAATTGCTCCATTCTTCTCAAAGCTTTAGGAACGGAAGTTCCCACAGGATAGCAAGTTGGCACAAGGTATTTTCTCCACAGTAATCACCCTTGCTTGTTTCTATTTTGTGCTTAGTGCTGTACAGCTGATGGGCAATAGCTTTCTCCTAGGTCAAAGCTGTAAGATATTAAAATGACTATCAATAGCCATTTACGGTGCTTCTGTATCTTTATCATCCTTTCTTGCTTGACTTCATAAGAAAAGACCACACAAGTGCTCCAGGGGGATGGTCTCTAGTAGGAAGTGGGGTGCAGTAAGACTGTTCTCTCTTTCCAGCTGACAAGTTATTCTGGCAAAGGCAGCTGTTGGAATCAAGCTGGAAAATCAAAGCAAAGGCAGGACAGTGCTCATGTTCACGTAGCACTGGGTAACTTCTAGAAGCTCACACAGGATGAGAAGCCAATTCCTTTATGTATGGCCTGATATTCTGTTCACAGAAGGTCAATAGCAATAGATTTCTATATACATTTGCATTTTCAACAAGTTAAACATAAAATGAAGTTTGAACAGATGCATATCTCTCCTCCAGTGGTGACACTTATGAAAAGGGCAAGGTTTTGTGGACTAGTTTATTTGGCAGGGTGTTTTTCTGTTCCTCATCTTATCCATATGCCATCCTGCTCAAAAGGGGAAAAAAATTCTCATTCAGGTTTGGAATCAGTATTTGAACAGGGGAGATGAGTGCTGGAGGATAAAATTTGAGAGAACTTGTCAGAAATGCTCTGATGCCACAAGTGTTAATTATTGGAGCACTATTTAAGCCATTCCACTGCACAGCTGGTATACTCTTTCTATTATGCCTTAGAAGAATGGCATTTCTGGGGTGAAAATTCTGAAAATTCTAGAAAGTGATGTGTTGAACCAAGCCACCTCCCAGTTCTGCAAGTTTCTTCTCTGCATCTCACAGGACTCCCTCTACAGCAAAGTGACTTGTATTTGATTGTACCATTGCCTCAACAAAAGTATTGTCCAGCTTATTGACAGGATCTCAAACAATAGCCAGAAATTCCCATTAGAATCCAATGCAATTTCCAATTAATAGCCATGAGTTTCAGTGAATAAAACTTTCTTAGTACTGTCACCTAACCTACCTAAATTTTACGCAGAATACCTCAAGACTAGAAGATCACAAGAAGAAGGGCAGCTACCAGAATCTGCAATTTTTTTCCTCAGCTGGCGATCCAATTCAAGCTGGGTAATAGGTATTTCAAGTACCATGCCTATGGATCCTGCCAAACATATTGTCAGTGAGGCATCCTATTTGGGTTTGACTTATTCATGCATGTGGCATGAGGGAATGAAAAGGTAATTCTGCAAACTCAGGTAGATGGCAACCGAAGGGATAGCTTGTATACAGTATACTTCACCTTTCCACATGGTCATCCACAGCATATTTTGTTGACATGTAAATTGAAGAATACTCCATATTATATTTTGGGAAAGGATATTTTCTCTGCATGTTAACAGCTTGGGTTGTAAGACTTGATAAGCAAATATGACTCCCCAGACTATAAAAAAAGCAGTGCCACTTCATAAACCTTACTTCTGTAAGATGTTCTTTAGCATACACTGGACACCTGACATTCCAAAGGCATAGTAACAAATTTATTCACAAAGAGACTCTAAAAGCAGTTTATATTGCTGACTAAATGAGTTAATATCACTGTGATGGTTTCATTTTTAAGAAAATCTGTAAGGGAACAACCTATTTAATCATGGAGGAAAGTATGCAAATTAATAACAGCAACAGGAACCACTTCTTCCTTCCACACACACTAGAAACACTGGAATATAATCAGGAGCTGGAAAATCCACATTTCAAATTTTTGGGAGAAAACAGACTCCTGATTTATCAAGATGAATAAAGTAGTCCTGAAAAGGCAATGAAGCTGCTATTCGTTTAGTTAGGAAAGAAAACCAACCCATACAACACCTTTTTTTTTTAATTACATACTTCCTCCTAAAACATTTGCATATTTTTCTATTGAATTTCAAAAGCAAAATTAATGTGCTTCACTGTGAATGCCAAGAACACAATTACAGCCCATCAAAAGCTGCATAAATGAAGGACAGAACTGATGTGCACAGTAATGCAAGACCTTTCTTTTTTTTTTTAAGACTCGGCTTTTAAAAGATTGAGCTAAGCACAAAGCTATAGGTGAGGTCTTTTTTCCATTTGTGCTCCAGCCCAGCTGTCCAGCTGTCCTGGTGTATTCTTACAGTGTGTTTATTAGCCTGACTTTCAGAGATCTTGTATTGAAGAGTAGTAATTTCTCCTTTAGCCTATGCAGCCTGAAGCAACTATTTCTTTAGTTGACATTCCTTTAAAAAACATTATAGTCTAAATATCATGCCTTCCATGGATTTTCAGGATTGCAATTCTTTAAGTAGCATTGTATAAACTTTCTCAAGACACCACACAACTGCAATGGTTTGGGAAAGGGAGTTACAGAGATTTGACAGTACATTCTGAGTATAAAGATTTCTCACCACTATACTGAGGAAGGAACATGTTCTAAGCTCAGTATAGACAATCATTCTGTCCACTCTCAGGACCCCTAGCACGGCTGTGTGGTGTATAGCACACGGTGTATATGCAACCTGTTGATAAGTATTTATTTTAATATGTAACAGTTGCTAACCCACCCCAGAGACAAATAAAGATATTTTATCCCACTTCTTTTTAACAGAGACACCCAATCCAGTGCAGACTCCATAGCAAGGGAGCTGTTCACTCTGAGAGCCTAGAAGAGTGGGAGAAGGACAAACATCAGCTTTCCTGTCCCTGTAGACAAAGGTTTAGCACGCAGTTACTACTTCTTTACTGAAAAGCTCATACAGGCAGCATCAATGGACAGATTAACACTACCTCAACACTTTCTTTTATGTCCAACATGTAAATCACTGCCTATTCTTGACTTTATATATAATAATCATAGTGATCTGACAGATATTTCCCTAACTGCTTGAATCCTCTATTGAATGCACAAAGTATCTCTCACCTGTCTCATTTGGGGAAAAAGGTGATATTCCATTCAGAAAAAAAATTTTACACAAAGCTGAAAGAGTTCATCATCAGTCAACCCTCCTTTTACTTAAAACATAGATCTTTCCTTAAATACTGAATTAAGTTTCCACTCTGAGCCAGGGAAACTTGTTCCAACAACATCCAGTTAGCTTTACTGGAATGTTGCTCTGACTGTCCAGTATTCCACAATCTCTTGACAGTTGACAACCTTCATACAGAGGAAGCTCAATTTTCCCATATGGGAGGATCACAACTGGGATAATATTTGTCCCATTTACCAAACACCTGACCTTTTTCACTATTGTGTTAATTAATGCAAAAAGCAAGTCAAAGGACTTGCCAAAAAATCACACCTAAGGCACTAGTCAGAAGTTCTCCACTGTTTTTCCTTATTCCAGTTTTAGAAAGGGAGATAATACAAAATATATAGATTACGTTCAGGTCTTTATCTCTATAAAGACTAGCAAAGATAAAACTAAATTATCTGCTGTCATTCAACAGCATTAGTTAGATATTTTTTTTCCTTTAACAAGCTAGTGCCACGTAATTTGCAATTTTTGCAGGAGACCCATAAGTGAGTTTCACTGCCAGTAGATTTCTCTAGGTTGATCTTCAACCCAGTATCATGAACTGGAATGTCCTGTATATGAGCAATGTATTCCTCCATTCACTTGCAGTTGCAAAAACAATTGGGGTTTTGATTGGTTATTTGGTTAGCACAAATGAAAAGTGAATCTAACAAACACCACTTTTACTTACAGCATTTTTAAATGAGACAATTCAAAAAGCTGAAGGAAATTTGGAAACAAAAATCAATTAAACATAGTCTTTCCATTAAATGCAGGTTTTCCATTACTTCCTATTCTACTAGTTAAAACTCTCAATTATGTCCTCTAAGTTCATGTTTTATTTAGAGTAAGCATTTGAAAATTATTTTTCTGCTCTCAGAATAAATTCTTGTCCTGATTTGGCCTTAAGATATTCTCTGGTGCATCTCTTTCAACATGTTTTGAATTTGCTCTCTTCTATGCAATTATTAAATGCTTATAGACCTGTATTCTGTATGTCCCCCATGGCCACAGGCATCCTATTTCTGTGGCTATTCATAGAGCCATAGAAAGTTAGAATTTCAGACAAAAGTATATGATTTCAGTGAAGATATTCTGTAATATGCTTGCTGAAGTAAAAAGCTTTGGTGGTACTCTTTGTTATTTCTAAATCACAAATGAGGAAAATGCTACATAAATCAGAGAATGTGAAAATCACTTTAGCCAAATTTTCTCTGACAAAATTCCAGGGTCAAACTACAAACTGTAATTCAAATACTAACCAGTTAGAAGAGGACATTCAATATGCCATTATTAAAAGGGAATATGGTTCCCAGTCATAAAAGGATGTGTGATGATTTCAAGACCCTTCTAGGTCTTACCTTATCAATCAGGAAGATTTCAGCCATCACAGCAAAATAAGATATTCATCAGTACAACAACAGGTAAATTCTTGTTGTGTTACATCAAGAAGTAATAGAGGATGATGGAAACCATTCAAAATGAAGAAAATTACAAATTTCTTTGCTCTTAATAGGTGTTTATCTGTGTTAGACTGATGGTTAAGGACTACTGCTACATACTACAATAGCCATTGTTCCTGTTTTCCAAGCTGCTAAAGAATCACCATTATCCTTTTCTGATTGCTGCAGCATTAAATATCTGATTAAAGAAAAGCCTTTCCAAAGCACTAGCAATGGCTTTGTTAAAATGCTGGATAGATTTACAATCCTTGCAATGAAAACTTCTATTCTTAATTCTTTATCCTCTGAAACAGTTTAATAAATACATTAAAAATAAGATTGAAGATTGAAAAGGTTTGACAGGAGTGTATTTGTGTTTTTGAGAGTATGAGAGTAATATGTAAGGCTTATCAGGGGAAAAAATGCAAAGGAAACCTTTTAAAATGAAGGCTGAAATATTATTAATAAGGATACAATGTCTACCCTAGAAGGAGCATCAAAATATAAATTCTGTTGAGCCATTTTCATTAGTTTTATGCAAACCCTTTAGCAACAAAGCTGCAAAGCATTAAAGGAGGTTGTACTCTTTCACAAAAGACAAACATATTAGTTCCTTCCCAAAAATATATAGAATTGGATTTTTAGTGCCAGAATATACTATTTACAGTGTGTTGAAGTCTGACACACATTGAAATACATGAGTTACTCCAAAAAAGCATCTGATCCATTCAGCATAACAATTCACAAAATAAGAGGCTAAAGATTTACGCTCTCTCGAAACAATAAAATTATTTCTCTGAATACAAAAATTTTCCATCTGGTTTTCAGTTTAGGAAAGGAGAAAGATATATATATACACACACTCAAAGTCATCATAAGTCAAAATCCAATATTCAACAAACTTTTCCAAGAGTAGTTTAATGCTTTTCACACAGAAATAGAGGCTGAAAAAATGAAGTTGTGTGTTTCCGATGGATGAGTCCATGCATACTACACATATATTTTTCCTCCTAATAAGAATAATGCTGTTGTTACAAATAAACCATGTTCAATGTATTTCTATATATGTCATGCAGTTTGTCAATTATCCATTAATATTGACCTGGGGTAAATGAGTAAGAGGCCTGAAATAGCACAGCAAACACAGTTACTTCGTCTCCCTTTCAAACAGTATCTCAAAAGACTTAGACACCAATAAGCTTGAAACTGTGCTTTGCTCAGCTACTCTTAGCTATTCCTCTGGTGGTAGAGCCTGTCCTTTGTTTAACTGCTGTTCTGATGCTCTTTTTACTGATCTTTCATGGTTGTCTGAAAATGCTTGTGCAGGAACAATTTGCCTCCGTGGAAATACTAACATTCCAGATGAACTTACTACTAAGAATCAATCTTTTGATTTCCTCTACTGTGGATGAATATCATGTACATAAAATTTAAGAATATATTGGGTTAATACTACATTTAGACTAATTAAGAAAGGTCTTCCACTTTGCCACATTCATTGTGTCAAGACCAGTTTCCTTATACTGTCCTGCCACACTGCTTCACCACCAAAAGTGTCTCACTTTAAGGTAAGAAAAAAAATTATTTTTTTTCAGACTTGTAGTCTTCTCAGCATGCCAGCTTGTCTCAGCACAGCTTTAAGACACAATTCTCTCACTCATTGTAAGCTGCACCTGAACTACAGCACTTCCACAACCCCAATGAAGATACCTAACACATACCTTATGATAACATGGAACAGGAATACCAACCTACCAAAAAAAAAAAAAAATCTGAGGCAGCTGATAATAAAAGACAATTTACTTATAAGATCAAAACCCCCTATACTTATAATAGTTGTGCCATGAATAGTTTCTTCCCTGCCAAATCTAAACCTCCATCAACAAACATCGTTGACAAATTTTCAACCTCCAATAATTCATTCTCACTTTAGCTTTGTGTTTTCCATCAAACACCCTATGTAATGGCACATCATCAATTGAAATAGTCCTCTAAACTATCAATTATTAACAAATCTAGCAAAGAAACCAGCATTTTCTTTCTTGGTGTGTTTCCTTGTTTGTTTTTGTTGGTTTTGTTTGTTTGTTTGTTTTATTTTGACTGAAGAACAAATGGAGCCCAGTATTTAAGTAATTTGAGCACAGACAGCTGTTTGGATCAAGAACTTTCCACCCAATGTGTCAGCTCATGCACTACAGATACTGAAACTTCATCTTTGAAGGTAAGGATGTGCAAAATGGAAAAAGAACATCTGGATCCAGGTGTTATCAGATGCCTTCACAGGTAGTTTTAATACTTCATGGGCAATTACAATTGTAAAACAGCTCCTCTACCATCCTCTAGACCACTGATATATTACTGATGCAGCAACCCAGTCACTACAAAATTGATTGCAGTGCAGAACGCTGACCTACTATGTTCTATACTAATTTATCACAACAGGCATAAGAAAAAAATAACATGTTGTTAAGAATAATTCAAGCCGCTACAGTAATTAGAGGAATTAAAGCAAACACAGCAAAAAGACAAACACGAGCATTAGCCTGGACGAACAGAAAGAGGGGAAAGTATGGGCTATATGCTGCTACCAAACCAATATGCAAAGATGTAGGCCAGGTAAGAGTAGAGAACTGTGAAAGGCAAATGCTCAGTGGCTTCCTTTAAATTCAAAAATTCGGGGGGTTTTCACTGAAGACAAACTGTTGTTTCAGAAATAATCCAGTTCCTAGAAGACAACCAAGCCATCGGGTTAAGGACTGAATCAGTATGGCAGACTTACAGAAACATTCTGGTCTTACACTCCTCCAAGACCTCAATTTGATCTCTTCTATTCATTTTTCTCAAGGGACCGAAAAACTTTGAGACCTGGTTTTTGGAGCAGCATTTCAGGACGGCATACCTCCAAGTTACTTTAGAGAGAGTATGTAATGACTGCCCCTCTGCCTCCTTCCTTTGTAAGGGTCTTTGAAGGAAGGGGAGAGCAGCTTATTGTCAAATTTAGCTTTCTTGAAGTCTTTCAAGAACTCCAAAAGCAAGATTAAACCTAGCAAACAAGAGATACCACAATTCCTATCAATCTTTTTTGTTAGTTTGGGTGCTTGTATCAGAGCGCTGTTATAATTACAAACTTCCAACTTAAAAGTTCTCTTCAGTCACCACTACAAATGCTCTAAGATGTTCCTCCTTTTAACCCATGGGGACTAGCCAAGGAAACAGAAGGGCACCAGGACAGACACATTCACCATGGACACCCTGAAATCCTGGAACTGTAAAACAAGTGTGTAAAACTAAGAAAATTTCATCTGTCACATGGCACCTTTAACAAAGGATTCAAGAGTACTAACAAAGGAAGCTTGAACATGCTATTGCATCATACTTTCCCCTGTTTGCAGGTAGCCAAAGGATTCTTATTTCTAATGCCTTTATATATCAACTTCCAGAAGAAATAAATTCACTTTAAAAAAAGCCACAGAAACTCTACAGATAACAGAATAATGCTATATATATAGCTGCCACTGTGCTCAGCACAATATTTCTTCTTCTATTCAGTGCACTATGCTCCTGACACATACTTTCTATAAGTAGACTCTACCCAGATAGTCTCTCTTTACAGTTATCTTATTATCACCACTGAACCTGCATTTCCTGGAGTCTTGACTTGGTGTTTCCTATCTTTCTTTTCAGTTTTTCTAAATCTTATGTGTTGAGTAGCTTTGCCTCACAGGAGTCTATCCATGAATAACAAAAGGTATGAAGAGCTTTATAGCATACAATTTTTAATCATGATTAAATCAGGAGAAACAATAGGATATGCTAAGAGTAGATAAGAGTAAACTTGCTTAGGTGCTTTGAAAGATGAAAGCCTTTAACCACATAAAGAGATCTTGGCTTACACTCAAGGGATTTTGTGCCACTATACAACTCAGAAACAGTATTACAAGTCACTACTCATTTTCAGATAGTACAGCATTGTCTTTTCTCCAGTGGCCTATTTTTAGAAGTAATATGTAACAAGGAAGTGTTAATACCTGAATCTGTGTGATTCTACAGTAGGATTATGTTTCAGTAAATCCTAGACCTTATTAAAATATAACAGTTTTCTGCAATACAAAATTAATATCATAAAAGGGATGTGATTGTTTGCAAAATGTTTTATGACAGTTTTTTTTAAAAAATAAGGAAAATAAACTAGTTTAAAAAGAGCACAAACTTCACAAAATACTGAAAATTTACAAAATTACCAGCTTGATCAATCACAATATCTTGCTGACATCAGCATGAAGAATCATGCATAGTTTTTGCTGCAGTTGTGCAATCCCTAGTACTTAACACAGAACTGTTTAGATTGTAAATTAAGATGCTTAAGGATAGACAATCATTTTAGAAAATAATTTATCCATCAAATACACACATTGCTGATTCAGAGTTTTTTGCAAGAATAATTATCAAGTCCAGTTCAGGAATAATTTTGGCTGAATGTAAATGCAGTGCTGTGGAGATGCCTTCTCATATACTTTCATACAACATTTAAAAAATTCACAGAGCTAAACTGGGAACTTGATTCAGATCTCTCTTCCCAGACGCACATTCTTGTCATGAAACACGCAGTATTCCTACACTGAACTTCCTTTAGTTCATTTTGCATCAAATATTTAGCAAATACAGGAAGAGAACAGAGTTTTAATCCCCATTTAAATGAGCAAACTAGCATTTTGGTCTCTGTTCTGACTCAGACAACAAAAATACATGAACCAAGTTGATCTGCTCCTGATGTTGAGTGTCCTTCAGTGTTGGCTATAAGGGAGAACACAACATCACTAGGCTCAAAATATGAGTCTATTCCTTGCATTTTATTTAAAACTCACAGAACCAATTTCAATTCATGAGAAAATTGAATCATTTGACTTTCAAATTTAAGTAAGAAGGAGGATTTCTTAAAACTATTACATATTCACACAGCTGCTGAGCATGGTGCAATCCTGAGGACAATCATGATTCAGAGACTTTATTAAGGAATAACTGAGTAATTTGGCTGGAAAAAAACCTGAATTTTTCGAGTTTCTTCTTACTAGTTGTTACTTTTTAATGAAATAACATAAATTTTGAGAATCAACCTCCTACCCTTCTTCCAGATTCAATCCAAGCACATGTAAAGCCATAGCCTGCATCAAGCATTATCCTTCAGCAGGCCTCACTGAGGCTTATTTCATTCAGGGATCACAAAAGTCCTAGAATATGAAAATAAGTGCAAACAGTGCTACAAAAACTGCACAAACTGCTTTTAAAAACTGTCAAATCAGTCTTTCTTCCCCTACTGCATTCTCTTTGACCTGAAAATTTGCTGTGCACAGCTCAGAGTGAGTAACAGCCAAAGATTACACAAATATCTGTGCCAGTGCTTTTAAGGATGCCATTCAAGTCAGAATACTCTAACAACTGCTGCCAGAAACTGCTGCCCTACTTATCCCAGCAACCTTTAGCCTGCAAGAGCCATTTAATGAGAGAAAACGATCAAAAATGTGGCCACCTTTATAAAGATCAGAGGTGAGCATGTAAATATCTCAGCATTAGAGAAGGACTACGATGGTTTTGATGATTTCTGAGTCTGGATCTGTGTTGGGTATGCTGATTAAGGTATAGAGACAGACACAAAGACAAGAAGTGGGACAGGGGCTCAGGGAGGTCATTACTTCTCCTCAGATGATGTTGTGTCCTATGGTTCAGACGCTCCAAAATGAGCAGGTTTTTGGATAAAAATGCTAATGAACTGGAGGTGGCAGAATGGTGTGGCATAACAGGCAAGTAAGAATGAGCAGTACCAAAGGAGCTAAGATAGCAAGAGGGTGAAGGAAATTCAATTGACAAGCAGAGAAGCAAGAAACGACAAGTTATGAACTTTGACCATGACCACAGATTGGAAGAAAGAGTGAGCAGAAATAGAAGAAGAAACAGTGTGAAGTCTGCCTTTGCCTAAACACAAGGCAATATAGAATCCAGAAATTAAAAAGGAGAAAAGGAGGAATCAGAGAAGTGACTGCTGCCTTTGGGAAGGAAGTGCAGAAGGTAAGCAGAAGGAGAAAAACCAGGATACATGAAAAGAATCAGTGTTTCTCCTTGGTCTAGGACTGAGAAGAAAAGGTATCAGGGATAGAAAAACTTCCATAGGCAAAGCAGAACATCATGAGCGAAAAATACCCCTCCTTCACCTGGAGTGGGCATGCTGGAAACCTCTGGCAAAGAGACAGAGTACCTGGAGTTAAATGTTGTCTACAATTCAAGGATGGGCACTGAAGAAGGTTCCCAAGGGAAGTACCCACAGCACCAAATCTGCCAGAGTTCAAGAAGTGTTTGGATAATGCTCTCTGGCATATGGTGTGATCCTTGGGGCTGTCCTGTGCAGGGCCAGGAGTTGGACTTTGATGATCCTTTTGGGTCTTTTCCAAATCAGGATATTCTATTATTCTATGAAGTAATTTAGCTAAGCACACTAGAAATGCTGGAGGGAAAAAGTCGCTTTTCAAGGAATTCCTAAAAGGAAAAAAGTCTGTGCAGTATTTTTTTTCAGAAATGGAGCAAGTGAGAGTTAAATAGAAAAATACTTTGTCTCCAAAATCCTGTTTGTTAATTACTTGCAACCCACTTGACAAGGAACAGAGGAAATTAAAATAAAAGGAGGAAAAGGTTCCTTTATTCCAATTATAAGATTGTAACTTGAGAACAAAGGGATATTTTATTCTTCTGAAGATATACCACAGACATACTGATAACTTTTAAACCATACAAAACTGTTCCTATCTTCTTAAAATTTAAAATTCATACAAAGAAAAGGTCCAAACCTTAGCTGGAGAGGCAAAATGCAATCTAAGCTTGCCTGCAAGCAGAGTAGATATAGGAAAAGTTATAGATTGAATAATTTCAACTTTGACATTTAATTTAAACCAATAAAGACAACATTAGAAAGTTGTGAGTGAGAAATGAAAAAAAAAGAAGCCCACTTTAAGTGCATGCTACATTTCCAAGTTTGTATAGTGTTCTTCAGCAAGCTGGGAAAACCCTTCAAGAGATTTCGCTATTAGAACTCTAATAATGAAAATGTGGATTAATTAATTTAATTTTTATGCGATTGACAAGTCTATTAGTTCACTGGCCCAGGTAACATCTAGCAAATAATCTCAATAACTATGCAATAGATGGTTCTGATGCTGCAGTCCATCAGCAATATCATAAAAATCTTTGCTTGTTTGAGTGGTAAATTTCAATTCCTCTTCCTCCCAAAGGTATGAGTTTTCTTCCACTGAAACCTAGGTTTTCTGTGGAGCTACTAAAAGTTTGCACATTTGTTTATATTTAGACCCTTTTTGTTGAGCAGTGCAAGAGCCTCATTAGCTTAACATCTCATCTGCTCAGGAAGGTCCTAGATAATGAGGTAATACAAGACAGTTATGAGACAGAGTAGCAGTTGGCTTGCCTGGAGGAGGGGAACAAAAGGTGCCCCCGGGGCCTCCTCTTATACAGGAAGCAGCAGGCAGTGTTGAAAGGACTTGCACAGCAAGGGCTTTTAAGGGTTAGGTAGAGAGAAAGGAAGGTGTCCTTGCAGAACTTTAGGATGCATGATGCTCTGGAATGAAAGGTTAACTCTAATTTCAGGAAATTTCAGGAAAGTACATGTCTGGAAAGCAGAGTGACAGATCTATTTCAGAGGTAGAAAAACAGAAAAGAGAACAAGCCATCTAAAAACATTCAAAAGAAATTGCTAGACAAATTACAAAGCCTGCAAGTTCAGATCAGAGTATTTTGCTCAAACATGTACAATATTGATTCTTAACCAGAAGAATATTTGATTGTTCTAAGCCAAGAAATTGAGCAGGATACAGAACATATCTGTCTGTGTACAAAGCAACAGGCTGCATGCATAAAGTCCCTTGTTCCATGAAGTCCCACAATAAGGTTTTCTGCAGATTATAGCCTGTTTTATCTAGACTTTTAGCTGTGAAGCTCATGGTGATATAAGAGAGATTATTATAAATTTTCAGAAAGATAATTGAAGCACACTGGAAGGAGAGATTTTCCTAACATCACAGAATTGCTCTATGGCAAGGAACCAAAATTTTCTGCATTGCAGCCAAGTGCCCTGCTTTGAAACCATACTGCTTGACAAGAACAGAATTTCCTTTGTTGTTTAGACAGTTCCAGCTTTTCATTAAGTCACTTATACCCACCACAAGGCTCCCATGGCTTTCCAGATTAGAATAAAAGTTGTGAATGTAAATTGAAATTTTGCTGAGCATATTATTGCTATATAGGAACCATCATTTGTTTCAAATGTTGAGCATGAAGGGGTTTTGCTATGGATCCACAGTCTTAGGAAACCACATTCTCTACAGTGCACTTCTCGGTACAGAATGGCTGTTCCAGGGTAATGTGCAGTCCCTTCATGGCTGCTGTAAGGCTTCCCCCTGTCTGTCAAACACTCCCAGAAAAGAACTCGTTTATTTACATACATATTTAGAAAATAAACACAAAATGAAACCTACACAATTCTTAAAGTGTCACAAGGACCACAGATGTACTTTTCTCTCTAAATCTGCTGTCTAAACTCATGCCTTTAACTCTTGAGTATCTTTGCCCTGAATAGCCTCAAGAAAATATGTGGAAAGCATGCTAAATCCACCCTTGGCATAGTTCCACAGTCCATTGGAAGTGCACCAGGGATGGATCTAACCCTTGTCTTCAGTGCAACATAGTGTTTAACTGCATTCAGCTTGATAAACTTCCAATTAAATTCTAATGAATGCTGTTAGAATGTGTGTTTGGTTGTGGTTCCTATTTCTTTTGTTCTCTTTTAACAAAAGCACTCTAAATATTCATTACCACCCACACCACAACCTTATTCTCACAGAAAGAAGAAAGAAATTGCTTGGATATTTCCTATAGGCAGCTATACACATGGTTGAACTGTCATATAACCTAAAATAAATTTGTACAGCTAACAATGCTGTTTTGAGCAAGACATGTTATGGAAAATAAGCACATAGAAGTGGATTTAACTGGTAAGCAGTTAAATACAAATTAAGTTATTGATGTCTAGTATCAATTAAATTATTGATGCTTATTCTGGGAGTTACAGAGTTGGTGAAACTTACCCCATGAGAGACAGCATCACTTATTGGCTTTGTCATAGCAGTGTCCTATCTCCCTATTAGAAATCTCAACAGTTTTTCCCTACAAAAAAAAGGAGCTGTACACAGGTAAAAAAAGGTTTGAAAAGCTGAAAGGATGACTCATCCATCTTTTTATTTTCCAAACTGAGGAAAGAACTACGGGGAAAAGGGGGGGGGGGGGCACAGGTAAAAAAAGGTTTGAAAAGCTGAAAGGATGACTCATCCATCTTTTTATTTTCCAAACTGAGGAAAGAACTACGGGGAAAAGGGGGGGGGGGGGGGGAGAAAAAACTATCAGAATCAAACAAATCAACATTAATTGGCTCTCTGTGAAGCACACAGGAGATCAACACGCTTAATCCTAGGGAGCCATCATTCACAAAGAGGGGGGAAAAATCCTATCGCACATTTACAAAAATCAGCTGCCTTTGTTTCAAAAAAGCCTTTGACTACAAATAGGTTCCCCAGGACCCTGATCTTAGGATGCACAGTCTTTTCAGGGCTCAACTCTTACTGAGACAGCTGAGGCTTATGTTGCAGAGCCAGAAAAGGGATTGAAATGCAGTGTATACTGAGGTATGCAGCAGGATTCAGATAACCACTATCAGGGAGCAGGAACAGTCCTGTACAGTTTGTGCCTCCCACTTTCTTCAGCTTGACTTGTTGTTGTTGCAAAGAAACACCAGTTTATCTTGGAATGAATTCTGAACAGAATATAAATCTTTCAAATGGTGATGAAGGCACTCTTCTCACTCACCTCACATGGGCTGGGAGAGCCAAATCTTATTTACAACAGTTCTCTGGAGATGCTAAAAAAATAAAAATAAATCAGTAACAGAAAACACCCCCAAAACCACACACAGTAAAACAAAATCTGTGAGTTAACTCAGCCTATCAGATGTCAGTGGGGCTAACCCAAGTTGCCTGACATTCACTGCCTGAATGTAGGATATCAGCACAGAGAGTCAGGTTTCTTTCCATCTTCCTCTGCAAAACTTTGATCTGCTAATTTCAGCAGATCCTTTTGTTCATTGGTCAAATATGGGAACATATGGGCTGTGACCAAGTCCTCTTAGGACAGAAACACATTAGAGGATCTTGGGGAAATGCTGCCTGTATCCAGTCAGATACTAAGCTGTTATTCCCATACCTGCAGCTCATTTTTTTATAAAAATCAAGAAGGCAGAGAATTCACCTAGGAAAGCTTCAACTCCAGGACTCAAGTGACAGCGAATCTGGTGGGATGAAGCCCCTGACTCCTATAGGCATTCTCCCCACTTCTTTTAAGAACCTGCAAGAGATTCCAACAACAGTTTCATGTTTAGCACCCCTCAGATTGGTATGAGATGAGAAAAACTGTTGCACTATTGTTGGTATTGTTTTTAAACCCAGGCATGCTCCAATGTAAAATCCATACCCATTTCTGGAAAATGTCTCTGGTATCTCGATCATGCTCCCTTCCAACCCAGAATCTTAGGTGTCATGCACCTGGACATGTTAGCAGGAGAAGGACAGACAGGGAAAGACTGCTTTCTCCTGATGGTAGGATCCTCACTTGCAAGCCTCCATCCTACTCAGCCAGAGTCCAGAGCAGAATGAGGCCATTGGTGCTGTCTGTGCTCATATTGAGCACTATGAACACCTGCCCACAATCTGTGCAGCAATGATCCGTTGGGAACACATCCTCAGCCTTGCTACTGGTTGGACCTCGACATGACATACTTTCCTCTAACAATTTCCAGACCTTACAAAGTCAGCCTACAAGGCCAAATGCCCAGGCACCTTAAAAATGATGCCTGGAGACATGTGCAGCATATTATATCCATCCCTGTTCTTTCTTGATATTCACTGCTCTGTCCTCCCCAACAAAGAAGTCTCACAACATGTTTCCCCACTCCCTAGGACCTTACACTTGCCAGTGACAGAGTAGGACTCTGACAACAAGGAGGGGATACCTTCTTCATCTCTCCTCGGCCCCAATCAAGTGGGTTTTTTTTTAAGAAAGTTCAATTGTGACTCCTGGAATTTTGTTAGGAAATATAGTTTTATGATGAGTTTAATACCTATATTTTAATAGCTTTTATGATACATCTCAAGAGCAAGGTTTACAGAAAGCTGAGAGATTCTAATCACAGTCTCTACACAGCACAGAAAGCTACACTAGTCTTTACTCAGTACAAGGAGACTAAACTATGATTAGTATATCACAGGAAAACAAGTAATTTAACTGTTCATTCATTACATCACACTTATAATTAGTCACTGTATTTTGGCATAAATTCCAGACATGAAGAAACATTGCAGGACTTAAATAAAGCACTAGAAGAAAGCCTACAAAATATTTTTTCTTCCTTCAGGAAGGTATAATGACTCTGTCAAACTCTACAAAACCAGAATTGTACTATTTACTGGTTGATAGCAGAGTACAATTAAAAAGTTGGAGAGAACAAATTTTAAATAGAAATTATGTTCATTCATCACTCAGGTCTTTTCTTTCCAGTGGGCTCATCTATTGGAACATCTCTAGACTTCAGCTACTATCACAAGGGAAACTTCAAGGATCCATAAGGCACCTCCAGTCACTCACTTATCATAAGTGTACAGATAATAATTTAGGGGGAAAAAAAGCATTTGAACAGGCATTGTCTCTTCCAGACACCTGAGGTACTGAATCAAGAGGCTCTTTCCTTGATTTATAATTTAGATTCTTCCACTATTTAGGCAAGGTCACACCCTTATCTCAGCTTGAAAGGAAAACAATCTTCCTGGACAAAACAGACTTCCAGGATCACAATCTCTTAAAGGAACACCACCCTCCTAAAAACAAAAATAAATATCAAAAAAAACCCCAAGACATCCCTCCCAAAAACCCAAACTAGCCACAAATCCAAAGCACCCACAAACCCACATGCAAAACAAAACCAACAAATAAAACCCCAAACAGCTAAACAACCCACCCACAGTCTCCACACTCTTGGGTTTATCAACCTTGGCTGGAGGACCAGGAAACAACAGCTGACCTGTTGTTTCTAAAACTAAAAGACTGAACAACTGATGGTGGAAACTATTTTTCAGGAGTAAGCCTGAGAGCTCAGAGTCACCTTTTTATTTCATCCATTCTTTCTATTGTTCATTTTCCCAAGACATCTTTCAAGAATACTTTTGTAGGAGGAATGTGGAAAATGGCATCCTGGTAACATTCCCTCAGACCTCAGTTGCATTAATGCAGGTGTCCACAGCTGAATATCCTAGTATAGTTCACAGACTCCTTATAAAGCAAGTGTAGGAGGTCATGAAAACCATTCTCAGGTTCTCCAAGCTTTGCGGCATATTACTGTGGTAGAAATCTACCTGCTTTCTGACCTGGATCTCAGTAGAGGTTCAATGACCTGAGCCACGGCAAAATGACAGAGAAACAGCATTTGTTAGTAGGAGAATTTGTCAGCTCTAGTAGCAATTTCTTAACATCTATAATACTTCATGCCATCAGGGAGCAGTAGCCCAAGAAACTTAACCTCCCCCTCCCTGTTGCTACCACTTTGAAAGTACAGACAGCAAAAGGCAGACAAAAATCACCCTAGTTATAAATATCATAAGAGCAATTATGAATCAGTCACAATTATTTCAATGTCTAACACTTTTTTTTTTCAGATTTAAACACCGAATGCATCTCATCAGGTGAGATAGGAAACCACATCTGATATGGTAGAGAATAGCCACATTTCCAGTTGGAAGAAAAATACTGGGGAAAAAAACGTCTATTATACCAGTAATTTTGTAGCTATTCATCCACATCCCACTTCAATGAGTTATTAAAATTAGCTAGACCATTCTCAGTCACTGGAAAAAGATGGTTCAAACTACTAGTATATGTAATTCCAATGCAGAAGGAATGTATTTTGAGTACACAGAATTTCAACAATCCTTTCCTTTAGAAGTTCCAGAGCCTTTACCCCCATGAGGACATTACTGAGTTAATATTGGGTAAAAGTGATAGATTTAAAGGTTACCTCTCTTTTTACAGACACGTGAAGTACAGACATAATGTCACACAAAATCCTGTGCAAATGGATGTTTAAAGCCATTCTAATGAAAGAAAATAAAAATAAATGTCAGCCAACAGAAAATATCTATTTTGCCTTTTAGGTGCACTTGATGTTTTGCTTCACCCTCTGCACAAATTCTGAACAAGCCATCAAAAGGCAAGGATTATTTTCTCTAATCACAAAACTCTTTCCTCAGCATTTCCAATCTACAGGATTTCAGAGAGTTTCTTTTATGCAGACATGGATTTACTGATGAAGATGATAGATCTGGCCCTACCCATTGGTCCTGCTCAGTGCTGTGCAAAAATGCTTCTGTGCCATGGTAAAACCACAGCCATCCCCTCACCTGCCTCATTTCATCTAAAGTCAAAAGCAGCTACGTATCTTTCATAGAATGACTACCACTCTACAGGATTTCAGAGAGTTTCTTTTATGCAGACATGGATTTACTGATGAAGATGATAGATCTGGCCCTACCCATTGGTCCTGCTCAGTGCTGTGCAAAAATGCTTCTGTGCCATGGTAAAACCACAGCCATCCCCTCACCTGCCTCATTTCATCTAAAGTCAAAAGCAGCTACGTATCTTTCATAGAATGACTACCACTTCCCACTGAGGGATAATAGAGGATAACAGATCCTTACTTTTATATACTTAACAGTTAAATCCACCCTGGACATTAGAAGTGATAACTTAACTGATTGTCATGGAGCTCTCACATTTATCCTTATAACAAGCTTGACCTCTGCTATTTGTTTAAGACCTGAGCTGCAAGAACTCCTGTATGCATTTAATCTACCTCAGTGTCATTTAGGTATGAGTCACCTCCTCAATATCTCCCACTCTTTATGCCCTTTAAAAGTAAAAACAAAAACTTTGTACTAAATTTTGGGGTTTATTTTAGAGAGCATTTTTGGAAAGGTGGCTGATGTTCTGGGGATTTTTCTCAATTAAATATCTAATGCTTAGTTGTGCACAGGATGGGCTTGTGGTCCTGTTCACGAGTTTCTATGAATGTTTCTAATTCAGATTAGTACCACATTTCTGGTATTCACATGTGGTAAAATATCATTTAGGTTTACATTTAACTTTAGTTCAGGAAAAAGGAGAACAATGGCTTGGTGAAATTGGACACTTTCTACAAGGGAACAAAGAAAATTTAATAATCTTGTTACAACAGTTGAAAAAGCAGAGATTTGCCTTTAAGTGAGCAGTGCTTTTTTTGTTTTGGAGCTTGATTTTGGAAAAGAGACATAGGTCCATTTTCTAAGAAGCTTCACATTAGGGTAACCCTGTCATCTGATGTATCCTGCCTGCCAATTGTCTCTCCTGCCTCCCAGAACAGCTGCTCACAAGTAGCAGCTCCCATTTGGCCCATTGGTTGTGACTGTCACCTGTCACTTTGTCACAGCCATAGCTGGCACGAGTGCCTGGCACCAGCAGAGGCTGTACTATCTCTTACCGCAGGCACAGGTCAGAAGGGGTGTTGGAAGAGAGACAGTGGCTGATGCCACAGCTGCTCTTGCTACCATCTGATGGCCATGGTAGCTTTATAGGTGACAGACCCAGTAAATGAAGCACAGCCTTCCTCAAGGCAATGAAAGGCCTTGGGTCATCTTCAGTCAGGTCTTCTCCAGGCACTAGTAACCTTCCCAGGTGTTCGAGTGGTCTCATGTTGCTCTGAACACTGGTGTCAGCAATTTGTTTCCACATAATATGGCTTATAACAACACTTCTGGAGATACTAATTATAACAGTCACCATAAATAAGCAAAGATGCATTAAATCAACTACAATTTTTGCCAGCATTTTACACATCAGCTTTACTGGGAAAGGATTATGGAAGCTTGCCTTTCTTTTCTGTAAAATCAACTTTTTAATCTTTCAAGTTTGTCATCTGTACTTTAAACTACAATAAAGCAAGTATTTTCAAGGCAGGTTAAATCATGCCTTGTGATGTTCATATTTTTTGCAAGCTATCTGTATTTTAAGCTGACTCTTGTGGCTCAGTTGTATAGCCTGGCACCATATCTCAGAAATATATAATTAAACTTCAATGATCCCTATGAAAGCTTAAAACGTCAATGCTCAGTTGAAGATGTTTATAGACATTATACATTGAATAAATCCAGATATGTACCATACTTATTATCCAAAAGTAACTCTTACTTCTTTGAAGTACAAAGTAAACCAATCTTGTTCACACTTTCTCCTGCAATTATTGAAAAAGCTCAGCTATATCTGATCTATTTAAGAGTGGCACAACAGTTAACTCTATTGTTTTCAGAAAATAAATCTTACCTCCCTCATGCAACTCTCCAGAGGAAGCTATTTATGTACAGTCATTTCCTTCACACAATGCATTCATGTAAAAAAAATATATTATTTACCAGAGCCCAAATTCCTGCACATTCAGGGAAAAGAGTCATGCTAGAATTTCTTTTCCATACTACAAAGATCTTTCCAGATAGCACTTACCCCAAAGGCATTCTCAATTCTTTTTCTAAGGACCATTTCTACAGCTCTTGCTTGACCATGTATTTTGTTATCTGCAGCTTCTCTATGTTATTTTTCATCAAAACAAAATCCACACGGGTGTTTTTCTGGACAGGATTTCAGTCCCCTATGTTTGACAATATATTTTAGAACCAAGTAACTGAAACTATTAAAAAGGAGTTTAACATCTTCTGAAAAGTCATGACACCTACCACCTTTGTGGAGGTTTTACCTAGGCCACAAGGTACTGACAAGGCTGCTCCTCCATGCAGCAGCTGCTATAGAATTTGAAGAGATTTCTTTCAGACAGTCCCATTTAGGATACTATCAACCTTTTTCACATGGCTTTTGATGGATTATCATTATTTGGCAGTCTGCAAGTAATAACCACTCAAAAACCAATTTTGAGAGAAGACTGAGAATCTTGAACAAACCTTAAACATAAAAAAGCCCCAACAAACGATGGAGTCGTAGGACTGACAGGTAACTTATAACTGAGACATTCTCCCTCAGTGAGTCGACAGTTTCAGTAAGCACACAGCTTTTCTTTCTCCACAGTGTTATTTTTTGCTTATTCTCTGAAATGGAAAAATATTGTATCTACTATGGCTTCAATATATCTGAAATCTTTTGCACCTCCTCGCATAAATGCAACTATATAAATTAGATCTCCAATCTGCCTGCAGCATGAATGAATTTTTACTGTTGTTTGACAAAAGTCATAAGGAAATACTGGGGTTTTTGCTCAAAAGCATCAGTTAAGGGCGGTGGGACTGTTTGTTTCTTTTCAAGTCTTTCTAAACACAATAAAAGTTGTTTAGAAAGATGGTGTTGAATTTTCAGAGGGAGATGAAACACATGATGCACCTGAAGGTTGTGAAAAGCAAATAACTCATGTTTCTATTGCTTCTACAGGAAGGTAGTGTGTGATCTCCCAAAGACCAATTAGCTCCAGAGACTGATGGTCCTGTTGAATCTGCAAGGACTGACAAAATCAGGCCATAAGGTTTAGCTCAACCTGTAGCACAGACTAGCATCTGCAAGGAGCTGTGTGAACCAGACCAGATGGAGATGAAGCCACAGGAATATCTGTGTGCAGCATGACTGCTGGAACCAAGGACTCTGAAACCTTACAGCCCCCGGGGCATATACACACCCCTACACCTCTGGGCATCCAGCTGGGGTTGGCCCACCAAGGGTACCATGAGAGAAGGTGTGAGTGAGCAACACGAGCTTTATTTGAACAGTTACCTACTAATTACCCTCTAATGAACAATAACATTCTTACTAATGCTGGTGTTCTGTGACTTGCACGCACACACTAGGGGAAAAAGAATTAACATTGCATACAGTAATAAACCACTGATGTTTTTACAAGGAGAAAATTTGACCAGATATTTGCCACTGATGCTTTTATAAACACATTTGTAGATCTATTTACCTGGAAACCTCTATGTCAGTGTAGTACATGTATTTAGTCTCCAAAAATACTCTTTTAAGCAATAATTATTGCTAACACACTGCATCCTAAAACCTCACTGCTTTCAAATCCATTTCACTGTCCATTTCAGAAGTGCACGGTGCCAGCTTTTGTCATTTTCTCCCTGCCCCCTTTAAGCCAGCAACGACTTTATGCTTCTACAACAAAATACCCATTAAAAATTTTTTACAAGGGAACAAGTTCTAATTGAATTCTCTAAATTCAAAAATATCTGCATAACTGGATACTTCCACATCTACTGTTACTTTTATATGCATTGACATCATTCTAATTTGTTTCATATCTGCTGTTGGCATGTACATTGCTTTAAGAAAATTCACATTGCATCCAAGTTCCATGTCATACATAAATCTAAGTGAATACTGTCTCATTTAGCACCTCCAAACTAACTCAAAAGAAAATACAACAGGCAACCTGCTTTCCATAGCACTGTGCTGATTGGCATTAGCTGTGCTAATATTACTGTCTGATTGCACTCCATATCAGTCTCAATCATCTTGTCTGGTGTCGGTGTCCAGGCAACCAGCCCAGTTACCGAGGTTATTTTGTCTATTTTGTTTAAGTGCTGATGAGACCTTAGCTGTTCTTCCCATTTCCTGGAACTTCCCCAAACTTACAAGACTTTTATTTAAAAGAAAATCACAACCAATATTAATTTTTGTAGCAGTTCTTAGCAGAATTTCTCTGTGAATATTCAGAAAAGTTTTAATAAAATTGATTGAAAAGTTTCCACAGCCCTAGAAGATCTCAGTTTGCTGTAAATTAACATGCACCAACCCTTACTCCTGAACAGTAAAAATAGGAATATTACAGATGCAACAAACTGGCAAACATGGTTTTGGTAGTTTGCTGTGTTACTATCTGCAGCTGTTCATCCCATACTTTGCTCCTTGTAGTTACTGTCCTCATAGCAGGAGTGAAAAAAAAAACCAACAAAACAGAAGCAGCACTCAGCCCCCAGCTGTCACAGCTGACAGCATATTTGCACATTGTCTTAACCAGAGACCTGCAGTCAACAGCCATTTACACTGAAGTGCAACAGCAGTGTCACAACTACACAAGTCCCTCCTTTTTCTCTGGGGAAGGCATGAGTATTGCTGGAGGAACACACTTTACTACTACAGCTACATATTTTACCAGAAATTTGGAAGAGGTTTAGGTAGAAAAATGGTGCTTTGAAACTACTAGCTGCTAAATGTGGTCAAAGAGGAACCAACAAGGAGAGGAGCTGTGCTGGACTTTGTGCTCACCAACAGGGATGAACTGGTGAGGAACGTGGTGCTCCAAGGCAGTATTGCTGGAGGAACACACTTTACTACTACAGCTACATATTTTACCAGAAATTTGGAAGAGGTTTAGGTAGAAAAATGGTGCTTTGAAACTACTAGCTGCTAAATGTGGTCAAAGAGGAACCAACAAGGAGAGGAGCTGTGCTGGACTTTGTGCTCACCAACAGGGATGAACTGGTGAGGAACGTGGTGCTCCAAGGCAGCCTTGACTGTAGCGACCATACCATGGTGGAGTTCGAGATCCTCAGGGTGGTTAGGAAGGTGCACAACAAGCTCACTGCCCTGGACTTCAGGACAGCAGACTTTGGCCTCTTCAAGGACCTTCTTGGCAGAGTCCCTTGGG
This sequence comes from Acanthisitta chloris, assembly GCF_000695815.1. NCBI lineage: Eukaryota > Metazoa > Chordata > Aves > Passeriformes > Acanthisittidae > Acanthisitta > Acanthisitta chloris. The sequence continues at coordinate 69,504 of NW_008683202.1, forward strand.
ATGAAGACCTAAAAGGCAGAAGGGCCCATATTCAAGGATCAACTATTTCAAGCTCAGGACCAATACATCCAGACACAACGGAAATTGGACCTCTGTGGATGCCAGAAGGCCTCTGTGGATGAATAACGAAGTACTGAGGAAACTCTGGGGGAAAAAAAAGAGGCTAGAGACACAGTCAGGAAAGCTAAGGCACAGTTGGAACTGAGACTAGCCAAGGACATTAAGGATAACAAGGCTTCTACAGGTATGCCACATTTAAAAGAAAGGCTAGAGATAACGTGGGCCCTCTCCAGAAGGAAACAGGAGAACTGGCTGCGCTGGATATTGAAAAGGCTGAGGTGCTTATTGACTTCTTTTTCCCAGTCTTCAACTCCAAATGCTCTAGCCATTCTGACCAGACCGAGAAGGGTAAAGGTGGAGACTGGAAGGATGAAATCCCTATGTCCACAATAGAAGAGGATCAAGTTTGAGAGCATCTTAGGAACCTGAATGTGCATAAGTCCATGAGTCCTGATGAGATTCATTCTCAGGTCCTGAGGGAACTGACTGACAAAGTTGCTAAGCCACAATTTATAATTTTGCAGAAATCCTGGCAGTCAGGTGAAGTCTTTGACAACTGGAAAAAGGGAAACATAAGCCCCATTTTCAAAAGAGGGACAGCAGAAGAACCAGGGAACTATAGACCAGTCCGTCTCACCTCTGTGCCTGGCAAGATCATGGAGCAGATTCTCCTGGAAGCTATGCTTAGACACATGAAAAGTAAAGAGGTGATCAGTAATAACCAACATGGCTTTACCACGGGCAAGTCATGCCTGACAAATTTGGCAGCCTTCTATGACGGGGCCACATAATTTGTAGATAGGGGCAGAGCAACTGATATCATCTACCTGGTCTTATGCAAGGCATTTGACACTGTCCCACATGACATCCTTGTCTCTAAATTGGAGAGATATGAATTTGATGGGTGGACCACTCAATGGATAAAGAACTGGCTGGATGGTCACACACAGAGTTCTGGTCAGCTGCTTATTGTCAACGTGGAGGTCAGTGAGGAGTGGTGTCCCTCAGGGGTCAGTGCTGCAAGTGACATAGACAGTGGAACTGAGTGCACCCTCAGCAAGTTTGTTGATGGCAACAAGCTGTGTGGGGCAGTCACAGCTGAAGGGAAGGGATATACCATCCAGAGGAACCTTGACAGGTTTGAGAGGTGGGTCAATGCAAACCTCATGAAGTTTAACAAAATGAAATGCAAGGTCCTACATCTGGGCCGTGGCAATACTAGGCATACCTATAGGTTGGGTGGGGAAGTAAGTGAAAACCAGCAATGAGAAGAAAGACTTGGCAGTGACAGTGGATGAGAAGCTCATCATAAGCTGGCAGTGTGCATTAGCAGCCCAGAAAGCCAACTGAATCCTGGGCTGCATCAAAACGAGTGTGGCCAACACATCAAAAGAGGTGATTCCTCCCCTCTACTCTGCTCTCGTGAGACTCCACCTGGAATACTGCCTGCAGTTCCGGTGTTCTCAACATAAAAAGGACATGGAACTGTTGGAGCAAGTCCAGAGGAGGCAACAAAGTTGGTAAGAGGACTGGAGCCCCTCCCCTACAAAGACAGGCTGAGGAAGTTGGGGCTGTTCAGCCTGGAGACGAGAAAACTGTGTGGAGACCTCATAGCAACTTTTCAATATCTGAAGGAGCCTACAAGGGAGCCAGAGAGGTACTCTTTGTTAGGAATTGCAATGATAGGACGAGGGGTAATGTGTTCAAACTGAAGGAGGGACAGTCTAGGTTGGATGTGAGAAAAAAAAGCCTTTTTACTATAAGGGTGATGAGACATTGGAACAGGCTGCCCAGGGACGTGGTGGCTGCCCCAACCCTGGTGGTGTTCAAGGCCAGGCTGGACGAAGCCTTGTACAACCTGATCTAGTGAGGAGGTGTCCCTGCCAATGGCAGGGGGGGGGGGGGCCAGAAGAGCTGTTACGGATGGCAGGGAGGGTTGGGACTAGATGATCTGTAAGGTCCATTCCAACCCCTAAATTTTATGATCCTATAATTCTATGAAAGAGTTTTTTGGGCCCCTTTTGCTCCCTGGAAGTTGTCCTATAAGTTGCTATGTTTAGAGTTGGATGTTTTACTCTTTTAAGTTTGTTTTACAGAAAAGGCTGTCAGTGAAACAATTTATTACAAAACTCAAAGTCTGTGTTTTGCCTTTAATGAAACATCAAAGTATTATAAAAAATTCTGGGATTTTTTTTTGTCCTATATTGGCTTAAGGAATTAACACAGGAAAGTTAAAATGCTGAACTCTTATAAGAACCTAAAAAACTCTGTCAACACTTAATAAGCTACTTGTACAAATCTAAGTTAGGGTGGAGAGGACTATACTGAGCTCTTTTTGTGTCTGCCTCCTCTTTAAAAAGAGCAACTGGGCTATGTTCGAGTAAGCACAACCTATGACATGAATAAAAAAAATTATATTGGCAGCATACTGAACAAAAAGAGGCAATTGGAATTCCTCAATGCCTTACTCAAAGACTTACTTCGGATATACTCAAAGAGAAGAGATACTTAGGAGGATATCAATTTTGTTTCCTATTCTTACTCAAAACATTCAATACAAGTAAAAGATTGTGCAGGTCTATCAGAAACCTTGTTTTGCATGAAGAACTCCATATTCAGCTGCACAGGTGAACCATGTATTAAAAATACCAGACACCATCCTTCTGCCTTGGAAAAGAGCATCACTAAGCAAACACAAATTGCTTGCACACACATTAGTTTCAGCTGCATTTTTTTTCACAGAATTTGTGTCAGGCTGCTGAAAGCTCTGGCAAAGATTAGATTTGTTTCTGCTTGTAAAAGCTATTTTTCAGTGACAGCTAACATTACATGAAAGAAAGAGAAACATGTATATAAACTAGAGATAGACCATCACAATCTCACTCTAGTATTTTCTGATTTCTAGCACCTGTATTCTCTTTGATGAGCAATGGACTTGGCAGGGTTAGTTTTCTGGTTGGACTTGATGATCTTAGAGGTGTTTTACAATCTAAATGATTCTATGCCTACTTCTGTTCTGAGGATGCTGAATGAAAAATAAGACTTCTCAAAAATAACTTCTAAATTATATATCTGCTGACCTTCATCCTGACAACACATCCCTAGTCCTCAAAGAGAGCATGGGTACCAGTACGGATGACTGACAAGAAGGCATAGCTGACAGAGTGTGACCATCACTTACTTCCTCCAATATGGTGCAAGCTCTTTAAGGAATTTCCCTCTTCCAATAGCTCTCGGTAAAGCTTCTAAAGCACTCTGAGTGCCATATAATTAAGGAAAAATTACTTTTGGAGCAGACTAACTTTGTCATATTTGTTGAAAGCATTTTAAATTGTCTTTAGAGGTGTCTAAGGCAAAGGAGATACCAGAAAAAATGTAAAATACTACTTGAAATTCCTTTAACATTGCAGCACATTGTTTGTTTCCTCTCCTCTTCCCAAGAGCAAAGATTTAAAAAGGTTTTGGCTGACATATTCTGGTACTTTAAATTATATACCATGATGCATGAATCATAAGGATAATTTAGCAGCAGAAGTGTTGATCAAAGTAATATTCAACTAATTTCTGAACTTGTCAGGGTAGAGAAGCTAAGATTATTAGTTTCTCCTCATTTTCTCAACAGTAGTAGATTGAAGTTGCTCTTTTCTTTATTAGAGGCTTCAAAACACAAAAAAAAAAAAACATTTTGTGACTAGCACCAGATAATTCTTTTACTACATCAATTTTTACATGAAGGAAAGAAAATTAAAAGGAAGATCATTTTCAGTTCCTTGAAGTATTATTGATTGACCACCTGACTGTTCTGAAAACCCCACACAGAGCTGATAATTTTATTCAAGGTATGTAATTCTCAGATAAAAACATGATGCAGTACAGAACATGAATGTTTTTCAAAATTTTTATAGTAGTGTTTTAATTACTGCTGCAACAGTTCTGGTAAATTTTCTAGGACCATTTCCACCTCTGAAACATCAGGCAGATTTTCTTTTATCAGTATTAATTTCAAAACACTGACCTTTAGTTTTAGGACTGCTTCAATGCTTATATTGTCAGCATTCCTCTTTCACTACAGAAAGATGAAGAGTTCAGCAGCTTGGACTCCATGCTGTAGCTCAGAAGATCTCAGAATGAACTCCCCAGATTATCACCCATTACTCAATGTGACCTTACACAAGTCACTGGGGGAATGAAGGTCTAGGAAGATTTAGGAGACAGATATCTGCACCTCTGACTCCAGGCTATGAGGACAGGATAAATACCTCAAGGAATTCCAGAAGTTCAGTTAGTGTTTTAGTGATCACTGAATTATCCAAGACATATCTAATGAAAAAAAACCCACATATGATAATCCTGTTTAAGCAGTGCGTTAATCAACACTGCTTCCCATCTGTACAACCTCCTCTATTTCAGAGGAGAAATACCTTTTGCTAGTTTTTTATTTATTAAACTTTAGTTAGTATTATCAGAGCTCATTTTATAAGACACATAAATAGATATAAGTGCTAGAGAAAAATAAAGCAGCTACAGCATTCTCTTCACAGCATCATTCATGCAGGAAATGTTTTTGAAACATAAGGGTCAGCCCCTAGGCATTGAATTGGCTACAAAGACACAGTCCAGAGGTTTAGGAGTCATTGTGCATAGCTAACATCTGCAGAACCTAAATGAAGGATACAGAGATTATTCCTTGATGGGCAAGGTGCAGCAGCCTTGCCCTTAGAGCAGATTGCTTTGCACAAAGCAATGGCTGCTTGTCTTTCCTGTGCACCTAAGTGCAATGAAAGGGGAATAAGCATTTTCATCCTATTCTCTTCTGCCTCATGAGACACCAAGGAAGAACTGTCAAATCACAAGTTTTATCACAGCAGTATAACATCACTTTTCCTCTGAACACCAAAAAAAGCCTAGCAATCGCAAAAAAAATCAAGAAGAGAATTCAACAAAACAAAATTACAAGAAAGGATTTCTAATATTTTTCTTTTGAGTGAAAAAATACCCTATGAAATACATATTTACAGTAGTTCATTTTATTAATCTTGTTATAAGAACAGGTACAACACTTCAGACTGACCATTTGGGAACCAATTTCTTTCTTTCCTCCCCCTCCTTTAGGGGAAGGAGGCACAAAAAATAAGTCCTCTATAGTTTTCTTATCTAGAGAAGCCAATATTATTACTATTTCTTTTCCTTTAGACTGAAAGAGGGAAAAATATTTCACACACGAAGATTTAAAACCTAAGGCAGCTAGTGACATTAGCCAAAACATTTATTCTTGGTGAGAAATATCTGGTTCTACAGGACAAAAATTAAAATAATTAAGGAACATTCCAGCTGGATTTCTGCAACCCCATCTACAGAATGCTCTGCAATCACCTTTTATTCATGTGTTTACTGATTTCTCATCATTACTAGCTAAAAAAAGTCTGAGCACCTTCTGTTCATTATACATTTATTCATAACAAGTTCACTGTTTTCCTGATATAAATGTTTTCAGCAGTTTATAAAAAGCCAAGGTAGCCATTCAGTTCAAGAATTACAGTCCATTTTCGTAAGCTGAATAACTAATGTTCAAATCTTCTAAACATATGAGGACCAGACACTGAGCTCATAGGTACTAAATAATGAAGTTGTCATGCATCTTCCATCTCCAAGGATAGCACTAAAATCACAAACAGTCATCATTCCGTACAGCTGAATTCCTCATCCGGGATACCTCCTAGGTCAGCAGCACTGCCTGGTTTTGCACCAATAAAGCCATAATCAGTATTTGTGCCACATTTATAATGCTTTTGGTTTTAGCTAGACTTAAAGATAGCCCTGCTCTCTCATCTTTTTGATAACTTCCTTAAATCAATTAGCTTAAGACAGTTTACCATCTATTTATAACCAGCATCACTGCAGGCAGAATCAAATTCTTGACCTGGACAGCACTGAACTGCAGAGGATTTGTAACCCAGCAGTTATCACACACCTAAGGTAGATCTCTGATAGGTTGCTACCAGCATTGCTTTTGCATACCTGAAAGGAGAGGGCCAAAAACTTTTAATTTGCTATTTGGCTCTGTCTTCCACCCAGATATACCAGTCTTTCCTAAGGAGGAAATCTGCAGCAGGGGGATATTGAAACTACACCACAACACCTGTACTGGACTTCACCAGCAAGTTATTTCCATGGCCTAATACCACCTGGAAAGGTAGCTTGCTTCACTTGAACTGGAAGCAGATACCTTTCAGGTACATACAGTAGGAATATCTACATAGGTAATTAAAGCATATTGGAAACCCACATAACCTGTGTGATCTGTATATAGCAACTGTTTTGGATGAAGACAGTCATTCTTTGCATGGTTCTGAACATCATATAGCAACTCACATCCTTGAAAATATAAAGCAGAGAGAACACCCTATAAAATCCAGATGGCACCATTCTGTAGTGCCACTGAGGGTGTGAGGTTGCAGAAACTGAGTGCCTGAGAGTTTCAGAAACATTGACAGTAAACAAACAGAATTTCTGAGAACAAACAGAGAGAGGCTTGATAAAGCCTGTTTCAAGGTTTGTTGAGGCAACCCCTTGAGTCCCAGTGGGAAAGGACAAACAGAGAAACAAGCATACTTGAACCTGAAGTTCTAGGCCTTTACCTCACTTATATCCCAGTTTCAAGAGTTATTTCCCAATTTGAAAAACTTCATGGCATATTTTATAAAAAACATCATTAATTAGTCCTAGGAAAGCAGCCGCATCTCTTATCCATAGAGTATATCATAGTAACCCTTTCAAGTATTTCTTTAAAGTCATAAAAACTAGAGAGGCTTTTATCAAAAAAAAAAAAAAAAAAAGAAAAATTTTCATTTATCTCTAGGACTGCAGCTTGAATAAAAGCAAACAAACCACATAGATACCAGAAGAATTAACAGCAACGAAAAGACCATTACATATCTCTTTTCATTCCATCTCAACATGAAAGCATTGCAGCATTAGCTGGGATCTCACCACAAAAAAAGGCAAAATTATCAGATCAGGGAAAAGTAGAAGCCTAGTTCTGCCATACCACACAGATCAGGAGTTATCTGCCTTTTTTACTACAATATCAAGCAATAACAATACAAGGAGATATTAGCAACAACACCTGAAAAAGATCCCAACCTAAATGTTTCTCCTTGAAAAAAGAGAAACAAGAGAGAGTATGGGGAGAGAAAACATTTTTTTCTTGTTTTCATCTTCTCATCTGAGTGTTATGTGAGGTTAATACAAGCAGTTGTGACTCTTCCCATGTGAAAGACATTACTGCATTCCCTTTCAGGCTGAGGGCAGACTATTCAAACTCTAAAATCCTGTCCCAGTGCAATTAAAGCACATACCTGGCAGAAAGAATAAAACAGATTGCAGAGGAATAAGGCACGTTAGTGAAGAGTTGGTGAGATTGGCATAAACCAGCAGAAGTATGTAATAATTTCTATTAATCAGGCTAGCAGTTTTACAAAAAGACTAGGCCATGTTTTGAAAGGGACAAACAACTGCCAAAATATGCTAAATGGGTGGGTTTACTTTCCTTTTAGAGTTCTCATCCACCAAAGCTGGCCCAAAACTGCCCATTCTTGGTCTCCAGTTACCTGAAGAGGTATGAGGCAGAGAGATGCAGTTAAATATTGTGTGCTCCTTTCACCATTGGCTATACTATGGCACATATATTTCGTGCATCAAAGGAAGGACTGAATCAGTTTCTCTACTCATGTATCAATGCTTTTCCTCTTTCCCATTTTACTAATACATTGCACATACATATAATCTCTCCTTGTATTCCATTATACAATCATAAGTAACATTTGAACACAATTTTCACTATGGAAAACAATTTCATGGGAAGAAAGACAGGGCTCTACTAAACTGTCCTTAGAGTCTAGACAAATTTTATGTATTTATGAAAGTAAAGATATAACAGAAAATACATATATGGTATAAAAAACTTAAAAAACCCCAGTGTTCTATTACACAAGATTATGCTGAAGATTAGTGATTTCTCTACGTTGCTAATCTTTTATTCTCAGTTTTCATACTTATGAAATTTGAGTAATTTGAACATGAACCCAGTATACCTTTGTATACTTGAAGTACTAAAACTCCATTTACTTTAAAGCTTTTTTTACCTCTTGGACATACATCAACACCAGACATGTAGACCAATAAACATATTTTACTTCAGTCTTTTAAAAAATGGGGTAAATGCAGAAAACATAGCTTTGTTTCTTATCTAAAATTGCAAAGATATATAAGAATAACATCTGTCTTTTTTTTAAGAACATAAAAAACATAGATAGATTTCCTGACAATTTACTGATTTCTAAAAGAAAATTGGAAAAAATTGACTGGAAAAGAACAAGTAAAGAAGCATCATAATAGCCACATGTAAAACAAAATGGGTATTAAAGAAATTAAAATAGAAATAGCTTGCTAAGGTCATCTCAGGACAAAATTTACACCTGTGAATTAATACTAATCTTAGTCCACTGCATCTGCTGATGCTGCTTGCAGTGTCTGTATAGTTAAAACCTAAAGGAAGTGACGTGCAGAGATCTCAACAGCAGATGTTGCTTAAAAGCATTTCAATGGGGATGAAAAAAACCAACAAAAGATCCAGTAGCTTTCACTGAATTTCTGAGGTTTCTTTATGTTCTGGGGCTTTTTTTGAAAATTAATCACAAATCATTTTGAAAAATAATAATCTCCTCTCTCATTTTCTTGGGCTCATATGTCCAGCTTATTCACATTTGATTGTCTGTTAAATCCCATATAGAACATACACTAAAGTATTAGAGAAAACAGACACATTCTTCTCAAAGCAAGATCAATGAGAGTCTCATATATGCTGTAGTTTAACCACCTTCAAAACAGAGAAGCATCAGTCAGTCCAGCAGTCCCTACAAATACATGAGCTCAGCTACTTAATCAATTACTAATTTTTAAATTCTTTCAGTATCCAGTTTAAGTACAAAATTTCAACATATTTTATCCAACATCATCATTGTGTTTTGTCTACAAGCCACAGTGATTAGGAAAGTGAGGATTTAGAACACTTTCAGAGGACGATATAAAGGACTCTGATGCAAGACAGACTCGAGGAAAGAAGCAGCAAAGTCCTTAGTAAGATGGTAAGACTGTTGTTCCAGGAGAGAAAGCCAAGTGAAAGTACAAGAGGAGTTTGAGAGAGAAGACTTGTAAAGAGAAGCCTTCATCATGAGACCATAGTAGGAGCTGTGAGACAGATGTCAGGAGTTAGAGTTTACGGAAAAAGGGAATAAATAAAATTCAGCATCAATTTGGAGTTGAAGCTTAGAGTTGGAGATGAAAGCCTTGGCAGTCAATGCATTCAACAGCAAAAACAAGTGAAAGGCACAATTTTTCTAGTTCAATAAAATAATTTTCATTTAACCTAATCATATTAACCTGATTTATACATAGGAAAGCATCTGAAATAATTTTCAACAACTGTAAGAAAACAGTAGGTAGGTAAATTTTCCTTAATTAAATGACTTCACTTCCATATACAAGCTCAAACACTGAACAAAAGATGAAACATGGCTTGAGTGACTTGCACAATGGTCTGACCATGAACCATTTGTCCACAGACTAATACACAGTGTCAGCCTGTCAGCAACTTCTGTGTCACTATCATCACTTTCTGCAGCACTGCCAGCGGCAAGAGCTCCTGCTAACATGGAGACGTCTTTGCAAGGGCTGCAATGTTTTGCTGTTGGATGGCACTGGAGAAGATATGCTTCTGCAAGCAAAACATGATTCCCATTCAACCCTAAGGGTAGATTCAAACTGAGTCAAAATACTCTTACAGTTGTATTTGCTCCTTCAGCTGAAGTTTTGGAATTTTCACCCTCTAAGAAAATGTTAAGAAAAAGATTAAAATCTCAGGCAACTGGACAACATCACGACTAGGACTTGGCTTTCCCCTATATTAATCAGAAGAAGTAATATACAAGTAGAGAACTGAGATGTTGGTGCAATTTCTCTGTCATTAGACAAGAGTGTTATAACCAATTTTGTTCCTGCTTCCTATTCACTTCTTTAAAAGCAGAAGTTAAATTCAGAATCCTTGTAACAAAGTAAGAGTATGAATCACTAAAAGATTATGGATTAAGTAATATGAAAACACATCACCCTGCTTGTAATATCTCCTGTCTGTGAGTGACCACATTCCTAGTTACTCTGTGAGGAACTTTCAACGGACTTTACTTTAAGAAAATGCTGATAGTCCTTCCTTTGAAATACCAGGCCTCTTCAAAGTAATCCAGCTGGTCCAAGAAAAAAAGCATTGAAATTATGTTAAATCTCCAGTACTTAAAAACATTTTTTTAAAGTCCTATTAAACACAGGCAGGTTTCCTTCCCCCCATCTCTATGACCTTACAGAAAGATGTGCTTTGGCTTAGAGTCTGGTCTTTATTTGGAAAAGAAATATGTGAGATGAGGATTTAAGAGAAAAAAATTATATACTCTCAGGTTTTGCTTAATACAGGAAAAATTCCATTGATTTTTTAGCTCAATTTGTTTTGGTTCCATTTTGCTTTCTACAGAAGAAGACTGATAGGTTTTAATATTGTTCTGTCTCAAGAGTTGGAAATGTGACAATCCCCAGGTCTTGCTCCCCTGCTCTGCAACAGTTCCTGGAAGCAGGTAAGTAGAGTGAATCTGTTACCAGGTGAATTGGAGTATATTTTGCCATGAAATAAGTTTAGCATTGAAAGGACACAAAAATCAAACAGAAAACACATTACCAATGTGTGTTCGAGCAAGAGAGTTAGTAATTCACTACTGAAAACACCATGCTTAAGCATCACACAGACAAGTGCTTAATTCAAAACATGCTTGTTACCAATGACATCAGTAATGAAATATGAATACCCACTTAAAAATTTTGACAATACTTTTTCCATCCTTTTAGTCCAAGAGTATTTTACATTATGGATGCTGAACAAATAACAACAACACAAAATTCCACCAAGCAATAACAACAACAAATAAAAACCAACTCCCACTCTCCCCTCAGAAAAAAAACAAAACACACACTCAGAAAAAAATCCCCACAAAGCAAACAAGCAAACAAAACAGCCAAATAAAAAACTACCACAACTTTTTGGTCTTTTGATTGATCAAGATTAATCAACACTGAGAACATAAATATTTCTCTAATACATGCACTCACTAATGAACCTTTTCCTGCAATTGTTAGGTTATTGTAAATTGTTATTGCAATACTAACTAAAACATGCAGTGGATTTTGGAGAATGTTTTAAGGATTTATTTTTCCCATTTCAATTGCCATTCACCATGGCTGCAACATATGTCTAATCAAAGACTTACCATTAAAGGGATAATAACCTTTAATTCAACTTAAATATTTTATACATATTTAAGTATTTATCTGTCTATATAACATATTATTATTTGTGTCAACAATAAAACATGTTTCCCGAAGATCTCTAAGCTATGAATAAAGTCTACTATAGGTAGTACCTATAGGTAGTACCTATAGTACCTAAGAGACAAAAAGATTCTGAGGTTCATCTACATAAGCATTTGTGTGTTGGTTTAATACTTACTGAACTTGACTGAAAATCTTCTGCCTGCACAAATCTCTATGTTGAAATCCAGTCATACAAATACTACAAAAAAACCCCATGATTAATAACACAGGTGTACAGGAGGGGAGAAAACACGATAAGGTATTTATTTACACATCGCAACACTCCAAACTTATTGAATTAGATTTCTCCCAGGGAAGAACGAACGCACGACATTAGAGATCCCCAAATTAATGCCGCACCTTAGATAGAATTCAATGCAGAGAAAGGGGCATCATTTACTCTGGGCTTCGACAGATGTGGAAAATACCACCTGACGGTTTTGGCTTTGGAAAACAGAGTGTTAAGGAATGCCACCCGTCGGGTAAGCTCCGGATCGCAGCGGGACGGCTCCGCCGGCCGCGGCTCTGCAAGTCCTGGAGCGCCCCCTGCCGCTGCCGCTCTGCCAGGGGACAACCCATTCCAACTTCGAAATGTTAGCTCATCCACCAGGATTTCTTCCCCTTTTTTTGTCTTCCACCTAGTAAAAACTAAATAGCTTTAATTCTCATGAATCGCTGAGCCGACACCGTGGTACCAAACAAAGCCTTTATTTTTTTTTTAAAAGAAATCAAACTTACAAATGCATTAATTGTAAGGACTAACAGACTCTTCTACATGGTAATATAATGTACATAGACATGGGAGGCACAAATGAAGGCTAGGGGCTGAGGAAGGTAAATGAAGTGCTACATCTGGAAACATCACAGAAACATAGAATGGCCTGGGTTGAAAGGGACCTTAAAGATCATCTGGTTCCTCCCCTCCTGCCATGAGCCTTCCACTAGACCAGGCTGCTCAGAGCCCCATCCAACCTGGCCTTGAACGCTTCCAGGGATGAGGCATACACAACTTCTCTGGGCAAACTGTTCCAGTGCCTCACCACCCTCACAGTAAAGAATTTCTTCCTAATATCTGTTCTAAACCTGTCCTCTTTCAGTTTAAAGCCATGACCCCTTGTCCTTTGATTCCACACCCTTGTATATAGTCTCAATTCAGCTCTCTTGTAGGCCCCCTTTAGGTACTAGAAGGCTGCTGTAAGGTGCCCCTGGACCTTTCTCTTCTCCTGGTAAATAGCCCCAAATATCCACCAAGCTCATGTGCTCAGCATAAAGAGGTTCTAAATCTTCCCTTAGTGTTTGAATAGTGAGAAAAAAATATTTAAGAAACTGAACTGCTACATAAGTGTGCATCTCTCCTTCTATGTAATGTGAAGGAACCTTTAGGAAGGTTGGTGCCTCAATAATTTTCCTACAGTTAAGTAGAAAGGCACAGAGAATTTGTGCTTAATGTCACCAACTATCCTATCACACAAATATAAATCTTGATCATTATATTTATAATTAAAATGAAATATATTCTTAAATGCTGGATAAGAACATTTTGTATGACTCACAATTCCAGAATACCATTACTAACTTGGAATCATGGAATTAAGGATGTGAATGACATCTAGAAATTTAAACAAACGGGTTGCTTGTCAGAAATGCAAAGTGGTTGCAGCACTCAATTCTGACAGGAAAATGGATTGGAAGCAATACAATATATCCTCCCACTTGTATGAAACACTACAAAATATTTAGGCAAGTATATTTTCTACATCACCCCACCAGCAGTCACTCAGTAAAGAGATAATTATTGATATTCCTACAGTTTCCAAGGAAATTAAAGAGAATAATAAAATATCATATTTCTATTGCATGATTAACAACTTAGGGAAGAACAGTGATTTATTTTTATATTTCTATAGTCACTCACAATAAAGACTCAACAGAATAAATTGTTCTAGTTTACAATGAATAATAAATATAAGAAATATTGTAAGTCCTCTCAGTGTTTATTCATTGTAACAAAAAAAAAAAAAAGATTGAAAAAGAGAAAGTCATTATTTTATTGCCTTTAATTGTCTTTTTAAACCTACTTAGGTGACTGTCCTAGGTTACTATGTAGAGTGTAACCAATAGTATGTATTCTATTGTCATCTTCACAAGCTCTTAAAGCAGGTGGGGCAGAGCTAGCTATCTCCTACTAGGACTCATCCCTGCTAACTCCCTCAGGAAACTATCTCTGTTTAATGGGCTGGCAAGGACATACTGCATGACCCACAGAATTACATTGTCCCACTGTGAGATGCTTCACCCCAAGGGGAGGAGCCAAGCATTCCCACATGGATATAATCTGGGGTTTGGACCAGCACAGGGAGCCCTTACCTACTGGATTCCCAGAGGACAAGAGCTACCACTGGACCTTCAGGTGAAGACCAGATCTACATGT